>NW_018108443.1:58825-69025 GCF_000183805.2 Loa loa
TTTTATATATATCACTGAAATCTATTATTATAACAATTTGACTTATTACAGCAAAATAAAAAAGAAAATCTTGATAACTTTAAAATGTTAGTATTAATTTTAGGATGACAAATAACTACAAGATGAACTAATAATGTACAAATGCGCATTCTTTTTTTTTGTTCTAAATTGTAAACATTTTCTTTATTACTTTTATTTGAGTAATAAACTTCTCATTAATTTTTGCTAATTTATTTTTTGTGAATCCCAAACTTTTTAATCATTCCCTTTTCCTTTTTTTTTTTTACAAATCAATGTTGACCATTGCAAAAATATCAAATTTAATTTCTATCTATTATTAATCTATGGTAACATATATTATTAACTTATGATAATACATGCTTTATGATAACAGATAGCTAAGACAAATATTGCTTATATTGGCCCCTTAATGGATTTGTATACAAACAGATAGATTATTATACTTAATTACTACACCCTTAATGGATTTGTATACAAAATAGATAGATTGGGCAGATTAGTATCGACATAACAAAAGAGTAAAAAGTATTCTACAACTATTTCGAGAATCATGAACTTAAGAATGAACTGATTGATCATCTTTCACCCTAATCATCATTTTGCTTAACGATATTCAAGGATTATTATTAAATAATATACAAGTAATAGATTATGTTATCATTTCTTTTTTCTACACTAAAATTGATTGATTTAAATTAAAAAATAGAATTTAAAAAGCTAAGATTTGATTCAAAATTACTGATTTTGACAACTACTTACAGCTGCAAGAATTTCTAAACTAAGCACCCATTCAGTGATTCAAATTTAATTGTTTACCTAATTAATGATATAATATACATGAAACTATATGTGTCCAAATAATTACATTGAGCATCGAGAAATTTGCATCCCCACTATTGTTGGGTAATTCAAATCATTGTATTCAATTAACGGAAATTAAGGTTATCTTCAAACACCTATCAAGAACGTTTTAAATTTAGAAAAAGGAAAAAAAGAACCAAATATGCGAATAAATTTCCGAGAATTCGGATGAAAATGAATACAGTTTATTTGTTACTTTATTGTTCTGACTAAATATTTCCGGTCTTTCTGGATTTGTCCTGTAACTTCAATCTAAGATAGATAATAATTAATTTTACGTCCATAACAAATAACAATAACAAGAAAATTTCATTGAACAAATATGAAATGAAAATGATCAATAAAATCACGTAAAACGAAAGGATGAATGATAACCACTGATGAAATAGGTGAAAAATCAAAATTAAGCCAAAGATCCTAGCTTGATTCTATAGCATTTTTTAAGTTTAAAATTCACAAAAAAAAAAAAAGAAGAAGGATTTATTAAAAGGAAGATTACTTGAATTGTTAATACGACTTTTGATGCACACATTAATTGATTTATCACAAAAATTAGCCATTCCAGTGTAATCTAATCATAAGGACTGATATTAAATCCACTACATCATTCAAGTTCATGAAATGGAAATATCATACAATTACTCGAAGATAGACAGAAACTTGAAAGGCTTTAATAGTTGCGCAATGATCATAACCTATTTTAAATAATATAGATATAATTCCCATGCGTGAATATATCATTAATTTATTCCATTAATGATTTTTTGGCAAAAATGAAAAGTCTATTCAAGATTAAATCATTTACACGAATCACTATTTATGAAATATACTTCGGACCGATGTAGGCAACTTTTTTCTTCTTTACTAAAGCAATAAAATTCTATTTTCTTTAATCAGTACTTTTGCCAGATTTTGAAATATTAAAAATCAATAATTATATTCAAAAATTGGCAAGTAATGACTTCATAAGTTTTTTCATCAAACAAGCATAGAGAAATAAATTTCAAAAAAAAAGTCTTAAAGTTGCAATAAAATTGATAAATTGGGAAAAGATGAACATCTCAGCAATGAGATCAGTAGAAGAACCGCAAAAATACGACAGGCTATTTTCTTCTTCCCTCATTTATAAAGCTTTGAATCAGTAAGAGGTTTTAGCAACCATAACCATAATATAAAACCAAGAAGATAAGAAAACCACAGAAGAATACGCGTTGAACGTTTCGGATATGCTTCAATAAGTGGTAGAAGTGGTAAGCCCATATTGTTACAAACTGAATGACTTACGATCGGTGCCAATATATGACCTGAAATTGCTCCTTCTCAAGAGTACCAATAAAAAGAAAATCTAAGCATACCAAGCAGAGAAAGAAAAAAGGATAAACTCCTGGAACAATTTATCGAGATTCGAAATAAATAAAATAGTTAACAAAAAAAATCTCCATTTTCATTACAATTTTTCTCTAATACATTGTTTTTAAATTTAACTGAGTTCAAGATTGCAGAGAGTTTAGGTTCACGTATTCAGCTTGATATCAACATATTCGTCTATCTTATATAATCACAGTTAGGATTAAAATGTTCGCTTAAAATTTTTGAATATCAGAAATTTTGAGCGAACATTTTAATCCTAACTGAGATTATATAAGATTTTAGTTTTCATTGTAGTTTTCATTCAAAAAATGACGAAAAATACCTGTACGAACAAAAAGGAACGTTGCATATGCACCAAAAAAATATGAATAAGACGTTTGGAATGCTGAAAATAAAAATAAAATGGATGAGAGGAAAGGAGAAAAAGGAAATACAAGCAATTAAAAGGAATAATTAAACATGTCATGACAATAATATGTATCTCTAACAAATCAATAAAAGTTTAACTTTCGTGATAATATAATCAACAGTTACTTTCAACATCATACTTTTTCAAAGAAATAAATTTTTCCAATTGTTTAACAGATTTGTCATAGTTTGTAGGATGAAATTTTTATTTTTTGAGTAAAAAATGAAAATTTTCGAAATTCCCAAACTATCTGATCAATCTCCAGCAGAAATGTATCATCTAATGCTGGCGAAAAGGTTCTTTGACAGAGTTTTTACCAACTATCAAAATTAAAATATGTGATGCATATGATCGAAAGAAATTGTACATTTCCTTATCAAAGATCACTTTATTTCATTTCATTATAAAATTCAAGAAACCTCTTCGACTGATTGCCTCATATTTGGTATAACCTTTCTTCATATCGTCAAAAATATGATGAAGATGACTTAGAGCAAATGGTAATGGTGCAACAAATATTGTTACAGTTGATGATAAACACTGTAAAATTAAGGTTGATGCGCAAGCACGAAATGCTATCTCTTCTGTGACCGGTGCCTTAAAAAAGAAATATTTGAGTTATTTAATCGTTCAAAAGAAAGAAAAAAAAACTAAAAATAAATTATAGTAAAATAAGATGAATTGAATAACGATAATCCGTTCCAAATTTACCAATAAAACATCTCGAATCCATATGATATTCCCAGCATTTCGTTTCAGTTCATCCAAATCTGAAAGTATAAGAAAATAAAGGTATGCTCGATCGTTCTCTTTCTTTCTATTTATTGAGTAACAATCATAGATTAATTATTAAAATTTTAACTAAATGGAACAAATGTTCACTAAATTCAACGTATTATATCGCATGTATTCGAATCCAATAAAAAAAAAAAAAAACTAGAAGTAATTTAATTGCTAAAATCACTTATCGTTGAGAAATTTGACCGAATATTCTTGATAATTCGTATTGTTTTTGCCTCATTTTCTTTTTCGACTTTGATAAAAAATGATTTCAAAAATACGAAAAATCAAATTACTAACGAAAGAGAGACCAAAAGTTATTATCAATATACATCATAACCCAATTGCCCAAATAGCAAATACATGTTAATAACGTTGGTAATATGCATGCTGGGTAAATACCTCGGGCATGTATCCCCATCAATAATAGCGGTGAATCATGATGCTAAATGATAAAATAGATCTTTGATTCATCATGATAATTAACAACTGATTATGTTACAACGAGGGAAACAAACCATAAAAGCGTAAAAATAATATGCAAAGATTGGAAAAGCTATGTTAATTAAGTCAACCATCAATTATTGTGATCAGTTCTCTTATCGTCTTTTAGCCATCTTAATCCTCTTTCTTCCTCTCTTTTTTCTTCACCATACAAATTACTGGCAAAATTTTGAGGCATAAATACTTCTTGTCTCTATCCTTGTTCTCATAAATTATTGCATGGCTAATGATCCACCAATATAAAATCAAAGATCATTTTATTCATAAAGGTTTAGCGATAAATTAGTCACATTTTACTACTTTTTCGTTCATTTTCTATGTTTTTCTATATGTTTATTTGTAGCTTTTCATAATGGTTTAAGGTCAAACATCTTAATTGATTGATATTATTTCGAGTCAAATAGGACAAAACTTTAATGAATTATCAATGAATTATCAAAAATAATATATTCAAAAAATATCTAACTATAAAATAAACTAAACTATCACTTTAAGGTTACTTTAGGAAAAGGAAATTGCTTCTTTTCAACTTTTAATTAGCCAGTTTTATGGTAGAATTTAAGTAATATCATATGGTTAGATTTTTCATCCGTTATTACACCAAATAAAAACGCAAACTGAACGAACTGTCACATATCACAATGCTTTAATGCCTTTTTAATCAGAATGAATAGGTCAACTGATAAGTGATAAATGAAATAAACATAATTAACATTGTTTACCTTGTATAATACAGCATATGTGCATGCAATACTGATAATATTATTTACCGTAGCACCAAGCAAACGTCGTTTGATACTTTGTGGATCATCTCGATCAACACCATAGAAATCAAAAGCATACAAAAGTCCAACATAGGATGATGAGATCACTGTTGCCAGTGGTAAATACAACAAAATGCTCATCACTTCAGCATGATTCGTTTTTCTCGTAATTACATCCTAAAAATGATTGAACAAATTTCGGATATTTCTAATATTACGATTATTACGATTCATTCATATAAATCAAACCTGATACTAGTATTCGATAAGCAACAGTTGATAATTAAATAAACCAAAAGTTCAATTACTGGATGATAATGTTATTATGAAATCAATCTTAAAAAGCGCAATATACAGATAATATAGTGATACCAGGAGTAAGATATCACTAACACCGTATACCTATAAGTCTCGAAATTCATTATTTAACCACAACATTCATGCAGAGCATACAAAATTTCTTTTAAAGAAATTTCTAAAAAATTTTTTCTTGAAACTTTCATCAAAGTTAATGTAAAATAATTCTTACCAATCTTTTAAGCAATTTATGCAGTCAGTTTTTAAAAAAATTTCAGTTTTACAAACGAAAAATTGGAGAAAGGAAGAAAACTTATATAAAATGTCAGATTTCGAAAATAAAACGTAACTTGAAATTAATTATTCAATTATTGAATGTTCATTTAATTATATAATTGAAGTAATTTTTAATTGTTCTCATAGATCGATTTAAAAATTATTTCAATTATAACGAAAAATAACGAAAATTTTCTATTACAAGTGAATAAAATATAAGTAAGGATGAAAAAAAACGTATACGAAATGAAAAAAAGAAATGTTAAGTATCAAGAAACAAAACCCAACTTAAAATTCAAATTGATAATTGTAATATTTCGTCATAGTAACATTTAATAAATGACAGTTGTTCGCGTAAAATGTAATGTCTGCAACGGATATACATAACAATTGTTCACGTAAAACGTTCACATAAGACGTAATGTCTGCAACGGATATGTGTGACAGTTGCTCATCTAAACGCTTACGTGGAACGTAATGTTTGCAACGGATATACATGATAGTTGTTTACGTTCACGTAAAACGCAATGCCTGCAACGGATATACATGACAGTTGTTCACGTCCACGTAAAATGTAATGTTTGGAACGGATATACATGAGAGCTGTTCACGTTCACGTAAAACGTAATGTCTACAACGGATATTTTATTTTAGTTAAAAAATAAGTTTTTTTCGTCTAGAATAATTAATGTAACTATAAAATATAGCAAAGTTTTGTTTTGTAACTTTACGAACGAAGGAATACCCCAAATGTCCACGTAAACACAGATAAATAAATAAATATTCTATAAATTCAACATATTTCTGGAGATAATATCTTCCTGAGGCTATTTGTCATCAACATTTCACTATTTTCAAACAATACTAGCTTTGATAATCAAGAAAAAAAGTACTAAGTGCCTTCCGATTTCAAATTCGAAATTCTATTATAACTTTGAAGGATCTTATGGTAAGCAAAGTTTTATGAATAATAATTGTAGATGGAGGAAAAGAGTGTGAAATTTGAAAAATGTACAAAATAACTTTTTCCCAAATTTGCATATTTTAGGAAATGAAAGATTTTTGCAAGCGAAGAAATCAATTTGCTCAGTTTAAAGCCTTAATACCTCAGAATTTTGGTTGAATGACTTAAAAATGTTCTCTTTAGGAAAAAAAAAAATGAATTTTAGTTTTCTCTAAAATAGCTTCATGGAAGAAACTCTAGACGATCGATAAAAGATGAGAGAAAATTATGGACTAAAGAAGTCAATGAATTCAATATAAAAAATAATTTCCCTTAGCTTTCAAAATGATGATATTAACAGAAAGCAGTAGTGCAGTTTGATTGATAGCTTTATAATCCAATAAATTATGGAAAAGCGAACACAACAGCTAAATGAAGAAAATTTCCCGTATATTTTAATTAAATTTTAAATTTTAAACACAATTATTCGAAAAGTATGAAACAATTGGATGGTAAATTTCATTCTGCTAATTCTCTAAACAGAATCAATCTGATGATCTATCAAGAAAGAATTTAAGGAACATGAAAATCAAATAATCATATTTTCAACAATCTTGATCAATCTTGACATTTTATGATAAGATTTATGATAAATTGAAAAATAACCACAATAATCTTCTTCTTTCATTAAATAATTTGAGATGAATTCAGTAAAGCAAAATTATATTTGATGAATAAAATAGATTGATTATTAGTAATTAATAAATAAACTGTGGAGATTTAACTAATTAGACTTTAGGAAATTTTTACTTTAGTAAATTTTATAATTACGTTATTGAATGCAGTAAATAAAATGATCGAACAAAAATTAATAATTCGATCAAATGATTAATTAAAACTTTGCATAACAGATAACATGACAAGTACAAAGTAAATTGTGTAAAATATATAAAACATACCAATTATGAAGAAGTAGCAAAGATTTCAGTAATGATATCAATTATCGAGAATTCTCGAGGAATTATTCTAATTATTCTTTAAACTTCAAAAAAAAGAAAACTTCGGAAACATTACTAAATATTTTCTGCCTTAAATATATTAGTAATAATTTTAAAAAAAAAGAAAAGGCTATAATACTGCTAATCAAATCTTTTAAAAATTTATTTGAGAAAAAGAAAATAAAGTTTAATTTTAAAATAAAAATAAAAAAATTATAAAGAAATGAATAGATTATAAGATATTCGTGACTTTCGATAATACAATTATTTATTGAATTAACAACTTCATTATGATTTACAAAAAAAAAAAAAAAGGCAAAATATGAAAATTAAAACAGTTTGTTGAAATATGGAATTATATTCTTAACCATTTCTCATATATCTCGCCATTACTACATCTTCTACTTTTATTTTCACCATAAAAAAAAAATACTCTAAAACTATGAAAAGCTAACCGTATTGCTTAAGATTAGCTAATATGATACATAAAATGGAAGAAACAAAACTTCAATTTTAAACCTTTTTGTTTCCTTTTCGCCTTTTAATGATATTTATAGTTTGAAAGTTATGATAACTTTCAAACTATAATATTGGAAGAGTGATAGGAAAAAGGTTGAAGGTTAAATATTAGCGTTAAATATATTATTATCACTCTGCAGAATTACATTTAACTTTTTTTTTTGAATTGATATGAAGCAATGAAATAATCAAATACACAACGATTTTTCTTTGTTATGAATACAATAAGGAAAAGAAATTACGGATTAAAGTATAGTTATTTATGTCAGATTACCAAAATTAATGCTGCTATGTTTAAATAAAACTGCCACAATATCCAACAGATAGGATGGAAAAATCTTGGAAGTAAAATTAAAGCAATGAAGAGGATATAAGTTAACACAAAGATATCATTGTATCTATACAATGAGGTTAGCCATCCCTCCATGATAATCATGATGGAGCTTACAAAACTCCCTAATCCTTATATATATATATATATGTATATACATATGAAAAAATCAAAAGTTCATTTTTTACAATCGAGCAGACAATACATCTTCTTCGCTAATTCTCCACCACTGAACCACAAACAACATCTTCGTATATCCGCCACCATTGAACAACAAACTATGATATTCTTTCTATTTGCTAAATATATTTCCCGTAACATATCCCCAACTCAACGATCTATCAACTAACGGACAATCAAATTATTATCGATAGCAATGATAAGGAATTTGTTAGTTAATCATATTGCTTGCTTATTGATAACTCATTTATCACTGTTTACCAAATTCATCGTGTAATATATACATATATATTTTACACCTTCTTTGTTATGAACTAATAATATTGTGTAAGAATATTACCTCCCGAATAAATCTATATCGCTAAGAAATGAGTTCAACAGATTGGTCGTCCCGACAATATATGTCATTATCAACGCATCACATAAAACATCAACGTGCAATGTAAACAGGATAAGTCTACACTTATCCAACGAACAAATAAATCTTCCATTCACGTAACACGTAAGAAATCATTATCATAAATGACCCTTTTCTTTTGAAGTCCACTATTCCTAATGCTTTTACTGCTATACTGTTACTATCATAATTACTTGGATATTTCTACTAAGTTGACGGAATAATTAATCCTTAAAAACTAACCGTACTGTCATTACAGCATCATCGACTAAATCAGGTTTAAACGTTACACATTATAAAGAAATTCATTAATAATTCAACTTTACTTTTCGAAAAAAACGATTTTCAAAAGCAAACGATTATGACTTAAGTACAAATCATATTACATACTATTGAAGTGTAGGATAAAACTTTTGAGATGAAAAAAGTTAATTTACCCTTACGTATGTAAAAAACAATTAAAAAAGTAGTCTATAATGCAATAAAATCACGTATATTATTTGTTACATGTACATAACTTTTCTAATATTTCACAATAATAGTAAATTCATGAAGTGGCAGCAGGAAGTAAGTCTAAACAAGATGGATAAGGCAGGAATAAGAATCCGGAAAACAGCTGTCCTTATTAGTTCAGAGAAAGATAGGAAGTTTTTGAAAAGAGACTATCTTAACCGAATATGCAAAATAGCTGTCAATTTACAGGGGCATTCATATCACTATCATTAATTAAAACTACACTGAGGAATTCAAATAATTTCTTCAAAGAAACGAAAAAAATGTCATCAGAATTACCAACACTAACTTAAGCAATTCAATTTTAGCAAAGGTAACATAATTCAACGGGTATAGAATTTTGATTCCAACAAATCTTTCACATGAATGAATGCTTTACCCATTTGTTATTGTAAAAGAAAAAGGAGCAAATTACAAAACTTTCGAAAAATATGATATTCAACGAGGAAAAAATAGAAGAATGATCAATGAAATTTCGACAAAATTTACCGGAAGGCACTCCATAAACATTCTAAGACAAGAAGAAACGGTAGAAATAAAACGGTTCAGTACTATTGATATTGAAGACCACTTTTAGGGGAACACTAATGTTTGGCGCATTCAATACGCAACTGTATCACCAACAGGAGAAACGCTGTACTGCATATTTCGACGGGTTTGATTTCTCGCAGCTACTCCAAAGATAACGGATATTCGTTTTATTGCATTAATTGTCCAAGTTATAATGATCCAGAAGGCATGCAGAACAATCCAGGTGATTTCCACAGAGTAACAGTACAAAAAAGCAATCAAGAAATTGAAGAGAATTTTCCTGAACTGATAGAATTTGGAAGACAAAGCTTCTAAAATTCCGGTTCTTCTACATGGCCTCTTTAAGATGGAAAAAAAAAGAAAAAAAAAACAAAATACAATGATTAAATACAAGTACAGACAATATTATCAACAGTTAAAAGAAAAGGCATTAACAATTTCCATAATTATATACAAAGGATTATAAACGGAAAAGGAAAAACGATAAAAAATCATGGACAGCCGT
>NW_018108443.1:69178-74159 GCF_000183805.2 Loa loa
TCCACAGAGTAACAGTAACAAAAAAGGCCTCTTTAAAGATAGGAAAAAAAAAGAAAAAAAAAACAAAATACAATGATTAAATACAAGTACAGACAATATTATCAACAGTTAAAAGAAAAGGCATTAACAATTTCCATAATATATACAAAGGATTATAAACGGAAAAGGAAAAACGATAAAAAATCATGGACAGCCGTACAAATTCGCTGGGTCAATGAAACTAAACACAGTGGTTACTAACCAACAATACATCAACTTAGGATATTAGTCTTCTAATCTAATTCTCGATGCCTAGCAATCAGGTGCATTTATTAGCAACATCTTAAAAGCTATAAAACGAACACAAAAGAAAAATATGAAAGAGGGATGCTCTTTCCATTTGAATAAGTTACCACTCAGTTTTACAGAGGATCTTCGAAAAAATTCGCTCAATTTTCTATAAAATTTGAACTTAATATTCAAGTTTCAATATTATGAAAACAATGGAGTTCTGGATTTTCCTGGAAGGGATTTTAACTCCAATTTATTTTCGATTTCAAATCGGAAAACAGCATCAATCCTTCCAGTATAAAAAACATTCAAACAATCAAAGAGTATGATCAACTGGATGGGGAAATGCTATCATCATATCGAGTGAGAGTTATTTTGTTTGGCTGTGTCATCATCCAAAGATCGTGCCTGGAAAGATAGAAGGGAATGGAACGTTACAGTTGTTATATTGAATGGTGCTTGGATATCATACAAACAGATACGGCATTTTAAAACCATTTGCTGCTATGATACTTGAGAATTATTTTCTGATTATAATATCTGAACTGTGAGCAGCCAGCGCAATATTTCGGCAATGGATATTCATTACTATATTTAACTAACCCCTCAAAAATAATTTATTAAGAGGAAGAAACGAAGAGAAAGAAACATACTTCAGATCAATTGGAATCAGATCAGCAAATCTTTCGTTCAACCCATTTCGTAAAACAGCATTGGCAGAAAGGTCTTTCAAAGTTGGCGCTGAACAATTTAAGGATAAATTAAATATCAGATTTTCGACAAATCGATAAGCCTACACAGCAAATAGTATGATCGCTTTTGATAGGTGAATTGCAAAGAATTAAAGCGCTGAAATTGGAAGATAAAGACGACCAGAAACAAACCGTAATCAAGTACATGAAGATCAGAGAGGTCGCACAGGCCGCTATGTACAGGATCCATTTTCTTTGAACTAGAAGGCCTGCAATGCATAAACGGTCAAGCCTCATTACACTAGTAATTTTTTACCGGTAGTTAAATCTGGTTGAAAGCATATGTTTTAGTTATTTTACACATTTACCACAATTTCATCTGATCATCCTAGATACCAGCAAATTTAATGCCAGTGATAAATTATTCCTTCATACGTTTACCACATATGAAGGAAAGTCTTTCCGTTCTGTCGAGTTTCAAACTTTCTAACCGCACTTCACTCTTCATTTAATTAAGCCAAATTAGTATAGCGATGGGAACATGAGTCTTGCATTGGACTGTAAATTTTAAAATTTGATTTTTGGATGTAGTATTGTTCATTATTCGAACACTAGTATAATGGAACTACACAGAGTGAGTTTCTTAAACTGGGAATACCTGTGGTTTAAAAACTAAAAGGCAGAAATAAAACTTATGATTACACCAACAACTGGTGCAAATTACGTCAAAGGAACTAAAGAAGAAGCCTAATTAATCAGGCAGCACAACATCCACGAAATTCATCAATCCGAACAGAGAATGAAAATTTAATCAACTGGAATTGCTCCGAAGCAGAATAAGGCATATCACCTACATCGTACCACCAAACAGGAAAACGCGCTCGCCAACGACAACCGCACATTGTCGTCGTCTCGGTGAAGGGCCAATGCCGAATGGTTTCAAACGGCGCCAGCACGATGTTGCAGGATCAAATTCATGCAATTCGTTTAAATGTCGATTTTCCGTACCCAAATACCCACCAAATATATACATCTTATTATTGCGAACCCCTGAAATATATCATAACAATTCAAACCGATAAAACAATGGAAAATATGAAACATTTTCAAACTAAAAACTGTTCAAACAAGTGGAATACGGATCGTATCTTTAATTCAGGTGAAACTTCATTGTCTGTAATAAATGTGCAAGATGATGCTTAGCGTCTTATATTTCATATTAAGCACCGAAGATGTGCTTCAAGAGAAAAGAAAAACTTGCAAGCACTATGACTCCGTCGACCACATGGACAATCACCAGTCACTTTCGGATCTTCCCAACGACCCGTCTTCAAATTCAACACTTTGAGTACATCAGAATAATAATCTCGTGAACTGTGAAATGCACCTTGCAAATCGCTACGCCCACCAAATATATACATTTTCTTATTAATGACACAAGCTGTATGAAAATCTCGCCACTGAGGCAATTCACCCTGCAATAGATGTTGCAATGAATGCAACAGAATCGTCAAGTTTCGATGCAAAAAAACAATGATAAGTCACCAAAAAACAAATTCACACTTCTCATAAGATTTTGAACCATCTATCAGCAATTTCTTTTTAATATGTTTACATTAAGCTTAACATTAAAATTACCTGAACTGTTCGACTTTGTTTTGTGAAATTTTAGTTTCCAAAAAGTGTAAAAGATCATTATAAAGTTGAACTTGACGAATAATTTTAAATATATTAAAAATGAACATTTCAATATTGACAGTATTGATATCTTCTTGAAGTACGAAAACAAGAACTTTAAATAATTTACCGTTGTCTTCAATTCGTACCATTTTCTCTGCTTGAAATTATAAGCAAAAGTTTCTTGACTGAACCTGAAAGTCAACAGATTTCATGGAAATTTCAATAATCAATCGAGGCTACGAAAGGTATTAATTATATGTAAAGATATGTAAGAAATACAATATTTAGATATGTCATATGAAAAACGTGAAGATAACGACAAAGCGCCATCAAAATCAACTATATATTAAAACATTTGGTAGAAGTATTAAGGCAAATACAAATTAATAGGCAATGAAAGTGGCAATATATTTCCATTACAACTATCCCATTACCAAATATATTTCCATTACCAAACTATTTTTAAAGTGACCGATGGGTCACTTTAAAAAATCCATAGCACACTCTGATGAGACAATGTCAAATAACATGAGTGAGCCTTGTGGTTGTACCTGATGACTTATAAACTCTGAAATTCACAGCATAAATATTAAGTAAAAAAAGGAATACCTCTGTGAAACTTCTTCAAAACCACCGAACATGTACATCAGATCACCGACAACCACTGCACTATGTCCATCACGTGCCGGTGGTGCTTCACTTTCACATGGAATGATTGACCATGACCTCGCTTCTAAAATTAAACTATAATCTCGAAAAAAAAAAACGCTGTTGTCATGTTTATCACAGAAATCAATGTTTCTGAAATTAATTTCACCAGAGATCACAGAAAAGTAAAATCAAACGAAATAGTCTTCCATGATAAATCTAGATTTCATATCTGATTTCCTAATGCAAAATATTGTTAAAATTCAATAATTCCGTCATTTTCGCAAAATTTAATAATTACGTGAAAAACTTCTACGTCCCCTAACCAAATCTCAACTTTCTCCTGTAAGGACTTCGTAATAATTTAAATTGCCGATTTAATTTTTTGAATAACAAAATTATACCTGGATCAAAGCAGTACATCTTGGAACATGCACCAAATTCGTCATTTCGTCCGCCCCACAAATAAGCTTTACCCTCATATTCAACAACTGCATGCCCATACCGTTGATATGGCCAGTTATTCTGTGATACAGACGGATAAGCAGTTTCGCTACTATTCGTTTGTACCGATAGCTTGCGCCAACGGTAATTTCCTGAATTAATCTTTCTGAGTTATCTTCTTTTTTCCTTTCTGCTTGAAATATCAAACACGAAAAATATAAGAAACCAAGCAAATATTATAGTGAGAACCAAGTAGTAACTCACATCAAACAATAACCACCGGTCAAATAAACCCAGGTCAAGCAAGTATCACAGGTCAATTTTTAACCGGCAACGAATGGACCATAGTGAAACAGATAAGGTTCATAGTTGTCATGTCATAAAGATAAAGGTGGGACGCACGAGGGGTCATGGGAAAAATTTCTTTTTTAAAATTTAGCGTGTAATTTTTGCGTGACATTTTGAATATGTGTGATGATGTTACGATTTACGTCAGTTAGATTGTAAGTGTGACTGATAATTTTGTATCTTTTACATATGTTATATGGTATTTTTGGAGCATATCGATCGATTTTATAGACCAAATTTTAAAAAAAAAAAGAACAAAACAAAATTCCCCTGGTACATTCGGCCTTTATCTTCACAATATAACAACTGTGAACCCTATCTGTTTCACTATGGCCCATTCGTTATCGGTAAAATGTTGATCTGTGACGATCATTTGACTGGTAGTTATTGTTTGATGTGAGGTTACTATTTGATAAATGATATTTGTATTCCACTATGATATATTTGCTTCATTTCTTTTCATATTTTTCCTCTTTGATAAACGTGATTAATATATCAAAAAAAGGAAAATATAACTTGAATTCCAAAAAAAAAAAAACAAACAAACAAACCGGTATCTAAAACGTGTACATCAACTGGTTGACTGCCATCATAAAGTTCACCAGAGCAGTAACCACCAAATGAATAAATTTTATCATTCAACGCCACTGCTGCATGATTAACACGTCTTGGACCACCTTCAATCGTTATCGTCCAATACATCATATGTATGAATATTTGATACTGTTAATAATATTGATGATATTAGCAGTAATTGGCTAATTTGCATACGCTAAAAGACATTATTTTCACGGAAAAAACACGTACGCATACAATAAAACATAATGTATACCACTTTTTTTATTTACATAACACACACTACTTTCTATTTACGTGCACAATGGAAGAAAAAAAAAAAA
>NW_018108443.1:74953-76460 GCF_000183805.2 Loa loa
CCTCTTACTCTCTCTCTCTCTCTCTCTCTCTCTCTCTCTCTCTCTCCCTTTCTCTTCAAGGAATAATCGTAAAATGAGAGTCACGGTCATTATGTAATCAATCAATCAAAATCTTAACTACTAACAAATTCATGATGATTTCTGTTCAAAATTAAATTTTGGATAATTAAAAAGGAGAGGAAAATAAATTGCACAAACTTTCTGTTTTTGTACTCAACTTAGAATTTTAGTTTAAAATAAAATAATTAAGCAATTAATCAATTGGTTAATTAAATAATTAACTAACTGACATATGCAGAACATTAAAATATATATTTAAGATAAATTTTTCCATAAATAAAATTCATATATTATGTATCACGTTTTATTCCATTTGTTCGTGTTAATATTATTAAGAAAAATGAAAGGAAAATAAAAAAAAGAAAGAAAAGGAATGGAATGGATTGAAGAGGACAATATATCTGTTTAAATGTGAGGTCAGGTGATTTGGGTTAAAGTTTACCTTTAAGGTTAAAGGAAAACATAACAAGCTATTTGATGGTCATTAAAAAGAAATCAATCAAATAATTTATTTATAATATGAGAAGGAAGGAAAGGAGGAATTGGCTAGAAATGAATCGATTTATTCATAGAGGAAGAAGGAAGGAAAAGAGGAAATGGAGTAAATTAATCAATTCGTGATCAAAGCAAATATTTTTTAGAAATTTTTCTCTTTCACAAGAATTTCAAATCGTTACTTTAAACTATGTGTTTACAGTCCACGTGTCACAAAAGACTGATTAACGTAATAGGGATTTGCTTAGAGTTCACGTTTAAATTTGTTGTCACCTATTCAGGTATGATACATTGAATGAGAAAAGCAAACAAATGGTGGGCACATGCTGTCATTCATTACGTTAACTTTAATGCATCGATTTGAGAATCTGAAAAAATAAAAATAAAAAAAATGAAAAGAGATAATTAGAAATTGAATGATTTTTCTTTGCAGAATATAACCAAATAATGATGAATCAAAGATCAGTTGAAAATGAAGTATCCACACTGACCAGCTTGGTGATGGATGTTGACGGAGGATGCACTAATCTGCTGGTCAATTGAAATGACCAACTGAATATTATTTATGAGCGACGAAAGGTAATGGATAGTGGTCAAACTCTTTTGTTGGACCGAATGATGCAAGGAAGGATGTGACAAAAGAAAGAGAAAGAGGTAGGAAGGAAAAGAAAAAAGACGTAAATTAGTCGCTTATTCAAACGTAAGATCAACTTCAATTCTCTCTCTCTCTCTCTCTTTTATATTACATCCCCTTATTACATTGGATGAAGTACTTAAGTATCACATGATTTTATCATTTCTTCAATAACAAATCACATGATAATCGTTGAACCATCATTAATCTGTTAACATATCCACCACATCCACCAATATCATTTTAATCATTAAATAATCACTGATTAATGGATAAGTAATTTCAATAAAAAATATATATATTTAAGTAAGCAGTGTG
>NW_018108443.1:77492-81815 GCF_000183805.2 Loa loa
AATAATAATAATAATAATAATAATAACAGTAACAATAATAACGATAATAATGAATAAATAAATGAATGAATGAATAAATAAATAAGTGAATAAATGAATAAATGAATAAATAAGTAAACAAATGGATAAATAAATAAATAAACAAATAAATATAAATAAATAAATGAATGAACAAATAAATAAATAAATAGATGAGTGAATAAATAAATAAAAAAATAAATCCATAAGTAAATAAATAAATAATTAAGTTAATAGAGAAATAAGTATATAAGTAATAAAAATAAATTAAATGATGGTAACAAATGATAATGATGACGATAGTAATAATGGTAAGATAAAAAATGTGATAAGAAATATAAAAAGAAATGCAATATTAAATCATCACTAATGAAATACACGCACATATACATACACATACACATACACAAACACATACACAAACACATACACACACACACACATACACACATACACAATACATGCATACAGAATGGATTTTTGTTTTTTTTTCTCTCAATTAATGAAGAGAGTTACCTGAAAAGCATACCAGAAGCGCAGAAACAATCAACATTGTTAAGCTTTGAAGCAATACAATCCCTCTATCTCTCTCTCTCTCCCTCCCTCTCTTTCTCCTTCTTCCTCTCTCTCTCAAACTGATTGCTTATAGAAGAAGCGCAGCTATGAGAGGTTTCGGATCGGATAGCTTGGAAACAATGTTCAATTCCTTCTTCTTATTTCCATTTCTCTTCCTGTCTGCTTCATACTCTTTACTGCTGCATGAAAAGAAATTTTGTTTACAACTATATTATCTCGTTTCTTTTTCAGATGTTTACATTTCCAATTTTTTAATCTTTTAATTAAAATAATTAAAACCCTTATAACTTAAATTCTTAATTGAAATCATTAAAATGGAAATGGAAACAGCGAAAAAAAAGTACAAAGTAGATAGCATTGGTATGCAAAAAAAAAGCAATTTCCTTAAGATGTTTAAGGCATAATTTTTAATATAAACTCAAAATTTTCCGTTTTTTTTTCGTTTTCTTTAATTATACAATTTTTATCGCAATTGCTATTTAAATAATTCCAGAAATTTTATAGTAACTCAGTTTATTTAATTCATTCAAAAATTGATAAAATAATTCCGAAACAAATAATTTGAAATTGCATTAATTTCATGCAACTTTCTTATTGAATACATCATACATTTCGAAATTTCACTTACTGGCAATGTAATTTAATAATTACAGTCATATTTTTAATTCCAATTCCATATTTTATTTTCCTATTTAATTCCATGAAAGATACGGGATAAATTGACCGAGTAATAATCATCACATTTGGCAGCAATAATTTATTTGTTTACCAATCGCATATTATTTACTCATTTGCTAATTATATATTATCCACTAATTATTACTTTGGTGTACTTTTAAAAGGTCAACAAATAATATTTACTTACTATATTTATTACAAACATTTTATAAGGAAGAATTTTGCTATTATTTTCCCACAATTGCTATAATTTATTTATAAAAATGCATAAAATTGATTAAAATAACAATCGTTATAATGTTAAATTTAATACTGTTCAAATATTTATGGGATAAATTAGTTCATAGTATTTCTTTTATTTTATTTTGTCTCCATTTCATTACCGTACTTTTTCTATTCAGTAATTAATCCATCATCTTTACTAATTATTCTGGCATCATTTGCATCATGTTTTATTGCTATCATTTTATTTTATTATGATTGAAGACTGTTTTTCCTGAAGCTATAATTCTTGCAATAATTAATTTGTTATCTAAAATGATACTGGAATGAAATTAATATTCAATACATTGACATTCACTTGCGTTCTCACCAAAACAAATGATTTGCGCAAAAATTTAAATGAAAGGATGAGGTGGAAAACCAGTTCTTTCAAATTTCCTTTCCTAACACTAATCCACTCAATCAACTAATTTGCTAATTAACCATTTGTTTGTTTATAATTATTCATAGTTATTAGCTAATGACCAGCCCATTAATCGACTAATTAATTAATTAATTTGTATGTTCAAATCTTCCTTTAACGATTATTTTTTCAAAATTTCTGTCTAGCAAATTTTAATCGACAATTTTGATTACTTATCTTACATAATTATTAAAAGATGAAATATTTTTGCAAATGAATACAGTTTTTAAAAATACTCTAAAATTAGAGGGAAATAATAAATAAATAAATAAATAAATTGATCTAATAATTAATTAATCAATTGAAAAATCAAATGAATCACTCAATGAATCAATCAATGAGACAATCAGTAATGCTCAGTATTTATTTTGGATGATAATTTAATAAACATTCACATGATTTTTGTAAAAAAAAAAAAACAAGAAAATACAAAAATTTTATATGCCTAAGTCCAAGCTTAAACAATCAAAAGTCATACCATACCTCCAAATGCATCATACTTATATCATATTTCTTATTATATTATAGTTATTTTGTACTTCTGAATTCGATGCAGTTTGTCCAGTACCTCTGAGTATAGCATAATCATACCATACTTATAAATGAATTATAATTATCATACTGTTATATTGAACAGGTTTGTAAATTCATAACAATGATTACATAAGAAATCTTATGATTGACTCAATACTGTCATCAATGAATTATAAAATTCGGTGATTGTAAATATCAATACTTTAAAAAAAATCAGCAAACTTTTTTGATTAAAAGAATTTTACAAAAATTTTAGTAAATATTATTTCGACTGTCTTATTGCGTTTTATAGGACGTTAATCGTTGACAAAATATTTGCCGATATCTTCCTAAACATAAAATTTAAAATGAAGAGAACGTTAAGAAAATGAAAACATTGATAAGTAAAATGAAAAACTGATAAATGAGCGCAACAATATGCCTTCATTTATTTACTTGTTTATTTCATTTATTTGTTTATTCTTTCTCTTGTTTTTTTTTTTTCGCAATACCTGCATAATCTATCATCAAACTATATCAGTTGTTAGTATTAATACTTTCACAGACACTTTTATCTTCCCTTAAACTTATCAAGAAAGTTTTGAACTGGAATTGTTATTCTTATAAATAAAATGAATTTGAAAATGAATTCTTAATCTCAAAAAATATTTTCAGCAATTAGCATTAACATTATTAAATTGGTATTGTATTTTCATCATCACTGGCATATCAATAATAATCACTATCATTACCACTACTATTACTGTTATCATAATTGTAATACTAATAATAATTATTATTAAATATTGCATCAGTCGAAAATAACTGAAGTTATTTAATTTTTCAATCATAATGAGACAAAAACTTTGTGAAAGAAGGCGACAAACTAAACAATCAATGGAAAAATAAGGAAAACTGAGTAAGGTTTCGGAACGAAGCGAAAGGTTAGTAGGTCAGCAAGCGAAAGGTCAGCAGGTCAACAATATCACTCATGATAATATACATTGGAACTATACTGTCACGAGCAAAACACGAAGAAATTCCGTGATAAGAGAAAATATAAAGATTCATAAGGAATGTGTTAATGATGTACTAATTTGGAGGCCAAGATGTTGTAAACTCATATTACTAATCAAGTTTATGTGTAATGCCAGCATATTGTAAAGAATGTCTGATCAAATGTTGGCATACTGTAAAGGTCTCCAGGTCAACTTTGAGCTCAATCGATTCAAAGTTCTCTGATTGCTGTACATATATATATAGCAGAATAACATTTTCCCTTTTATTCTCCAGGTTAGTGTCTTTGGACTCTCTTGTGGCGACGTTTTTGAAGTTAGCTTTACGTGTTAATTTGTATTTTGTAATTCTCAATGATTATGCGACATTAATATTGTTTCTTTTATCTAATGGTTTAATTACCCAAGCTTGAGGTGGAAACAAAGAGAAATTTGCAACACTGTGATACGTTGCACAAAATACTTCAAGCATATAAAAAAATTTTTCACTTTGTAGTGCCACGAGCCAAGAAACTCAACCAACCGGACGAAGTCGTAGATTTGTGGCAAGTCAATTTGAAAATTCTAAAACTGAAGAAAAATATCCGGATCTTTGCATCGGTCCGCAGTACCGACCAAATCATTGAAATTCTGCCTACTAATACAAAAAAAAAAAGATCCTAGTTACGAAAAACTTCTCTACCGACTGCAATATACGATCGACCCATCACTTCCGCTGTGGGCAATTTGAAGGCAATAAATCAAAAATGGTTGGAATTAACTAAACAACTGCTTGATGATAAACATAAAAAGGAAGTACAAATATATAGCTGATGAACGTGGCTTCATTAATGTGAT
>NW_018108443.1:81903-85468 GCF_000183805.2 Loa loa
CAATTTCAGGGATGCATTAAAAATTTTGCATATGTATTTTTGAATTAGTAATGTGTCATAATTCCACTCATTAATCAGTATTAATCCATTGCCGTCATAAATCACTCGTCCTGATAAAACCTCGCAAAGCTATTAGTTACCCAAGCTTGATTACTTTAATTACCCAAGCTTGAGGTGGGAACAAAGAGAAATTTGCAACACTGTGATACGTTGCACAAAATACTTCAAGCATATAAAAAATTTTTCACTTTGTAGTGCCACGAGCCGAGAAACTCAACCAACCGGACGAAGTCGTAGATTTGTGGCAAGTCAATTTGAAAATTCTAAAACTGAAGAAAATATCCGGATCTTTGCATCGGTCCGCAGTACCGACCAAATCATTGAAATTCTGCCTACTAATCAAAAAAAAAGAATCCTGTTACGAAAAACTTCTCTACCGACTGCAATATACGATCGACCCATCACTTCCGCTGTGGGCAATTTGAAGGCAATAAATCAAAAATGGTTGGAATTAACTAAACAACTGCTTGATGATAAACATAAAAAGGAAGTACAAATATATAGCTGATGAACGTGGCTTCATTAATGTGATGGAAAAAGATTAAGATGTGTCAGCAATGCTGGAGATGCACAAGGAGGAATTGGAAACCGTTTTGACAGAAAAGAGAGCTCGGACTCTACTACTCTTGCTTCACTCTCTGCATCCAGTGAAGTTTGGTACACTAAACTACCTAAACTGGAACTGCAAAAATTCTCTGACGAACTTTTAGTGGCCTGTCATCCATACAAATTTTCAAGTTGCTGCGGGAAATCAAAACATTCCTGCAATACAAAAATTGTCCTATCTCATTGACTGTAATAAAATTAAATGGAAGCAAAAATTAAATGGAAGCAAAAAAATTAAATAGAAAAAAAAATTAAACCATTCCTCCGCAAGTATTCAAATTCATTAAAAATATCTAGCATAAACAAATACCAATCATAAATATTGCTAAAAATTCATTCGTTACCACTGATGACTAACATAATCACAGGACAGTATCTTGTCAAAGAAGCTCAGAAAAAATGAAGCCGAAAAACAGAAGTGCCAACTAACGCCGATAATTGTAGGTTGCTAAGATACGCTGGACGTACAACAGAATCTGAATGCGATCTATCTAAATTATCTTCCAAAATGATGTTGGATAACATCATTGACTATCATGAATGCACATGAAAAAATGTTCCTGCAATAAAATAAATCAAACACTAGCTGAATTAATACAGAATTTCCCGATAGAAAGAGAAGGAGGTACAGTGAGAAGTACTATTAAAAGAGATTACATGTTGTGTGAACGATGCAACAATAAACCATTCCAATTACCGAATCATTCCCCATATCCAAATGAATGCGTACAGCGTTCATTCATATCTATGTTGGATTATATATATTTTGGTATAGTAACATTGGAGAATATTTCTTAACTATCAAACGCTCCATTGCATTGTTTTGTTGTTTGACTATTGGAGCAGTACACCTTGAAGTGGCACAGGATTTAGGTACGGAAGCTTATCTTCTACATGGGCTACCAAGATTTATTGCACATCATGGAACAGCAGAAATAATTGTAGTGACAATGCGCCTAACTTCAGAGCAATAAGTGAGATCGACAATGCGATGGAATGCCGGATTACCGAAATTAAAGCTATACTCAAACAAAATCTCCACAATATCCAACAGACGAGGTGACAAAATCTTGTAAAATTAAAACAATGAAGAGGATATAAGCTAACAATGGACAGCATAGCACAAAACCGTCTCAGTATCTACATCATGGAGAATGATATTGTACCTATACAATGGACAGTGCTAAAGACCAGCCATACATACCTCCATGATAACCCCGATGGACCTTACAAAACTCCTCCCCATTCCTTATATATTTATGAAAAAATCCTGAGACAGACAGTTCAGTTCAGTTTTTATAATCGAGCAGACGATACATCTTCGCTTATTCTCCACGACTGAACCGCAAACAACAACATCGTATATTCGCCACCATTGGACAAACTGCGATATTCTTATCGCGAATTTCGAATATCCCGAAGCTCCAAATGAAATAAAATGATTAAATAAGCCAATGTACAAATCAATCACACAATTTGTAACAATATCATGAATCATTTAACCAATTTTACGTCTTATTCATTGTCTTATGCGTTTTTCTTTGTTATCTTTATCTGTGTTCACATCGTTTCCCATTTTTATGGAACAAAGCACACTCATAAGCTCAATTTCTTTGTCTGAGAACCAATCTTAATTGCAATATTGCAGACAGAGTCTTTTGTTGTAATTGGATTTTGATAGCTTTTCTTTATCCAAAGGAAAATCTGATATGTTTGTCCATAAACCACTCCTACCAAATGTGTTCTTTGTGTTAAAATTCTATATATACCCAAAGTTATAACTAGGAGGTTCTTCCAGACCCATCCAGACGCTCAACCAAAGACTGTACCGTACATTGCATCCTTTATTCTCTTCAATAAATATTGTTACTGCTATCCTCTACATTAATAACTTCCTGAACTGAACGAAAAATACCTCTTCAGAATATTCGTCTGTCCCGAAAAACAAACCTTTTCAAATCAAACCCGACAAAGCAAAAACTTTTACTTCGAAAGGGAATGACAAGGAATTTGTTAGTTGTTCATATTACTTGCTTTTTGTATAACTCATCACTGTTTACCAATTCATCGTGTAATATATACATATATATTTCACACCTTTATTGTTACTAACCAGTAATACTGTGCAAGAACAATGTTACATCCTGAATAATCTATATCGCTGAGAAACGAATTCAACAGATTAACTTTCCCAACAGAATTTAGTCTGGAAGAAGATCCTTCAGTGCTTTGCTATTGAAGTAAGAATAAAATTAAATATTATTCCTCACATGTCATGACAAGGAGGAATATATGACTGACTAATTAGATTGACAAAATGACAAAATCAGCGTTTAAGCGAGCCGTGGGAGGAAGTTTTCTGAGCGAAATGGAACTGATTATTATGGCAATCATCGGAATTGAAGCTATCTTGAATTCCCGACCGTTAGCATAAATGATGCAAGTCTTTTGTCCTATTGATTTCATAAATCCTTTGGCTAAATTTGGCGATTCATTCCGAGAAAAGAAATCTGATAATGAAAATTATGGTATAAGTGGAAGCTGTCGTGACAGTTGAAAGAAAAGAAGGAAAGGAGATTGTTATTGTTCGTTGTAAAAGCAGTTATATTTTAAAGGAATGACTTACAGTGTACCGGTTCGTTGTGTGTTCGAAACGTACAACAGATTATCTTTCTCTACAGTATGCCCATCCATGTTTATAAGATTCGTTGTCATCCAGATGTGCGCAAATCTCAGCATTAGACAAAGCTCCTTTTCTCGTTAATCCATTCATGCGCGTCACGAATTAGATGACGAGGGCATTTGGCTACCTTAAGAGAGTCATAGTTACTCCCGCCGTTTACCTGTATATATATATATATATATATATATATATATATATATATATATATATATAGTA
>NW_018108443.1:85672-90478 GCF_000183805.2 Loa loa
TGACAAGGAGGAATATATGACTGACTAATTACGATTGACAAAATGACAAAATCAGCGTTTAAGCGAGCCGTGGGAGGAAGTTTTCTGAGCGAAATGGAACTGATTATTATGGCAATCATCGGAATTGAAGCTATCTTGAATTCCCGACCGTTAGCATAAATGATGCAAGTCTTTTGTCCTATTGATTTCATAAATCCTTTGGCTAAATTTGGCGATTCATTCCGAGAAAAGAAATCTGATAATGAAAATTATGGTATAAGTGGAAGCTGTCGTGACAGTTGAAAGAAAAGAAGGAAAGGAGATTGTTATTGTTCGTTGTAAAAGCAGTTATATTTTAAAGGAATGACTTACAGTGTACCGGTTCGTTGTGTGTTCGAAACGTACAACAGATTATCTTTCTCTACAGTATGCCCATCCATGTTTATAAGATTCGTTGTCATCCAGATGTGCGCAAATCTCAGCATTAGACAAAGCTCCTTTAGACGATTTAAAGATTGGATAGCTGACTCATCATGACCTTAGACATGAGAGAGAAAAAGCAAATGTAAATGCAAACTATTTGAATGAATAATTTCATGATACAACTATTTCAGTTTTTACGACAGAAGCTTGACAGAAGAAAAATTGAAGAGACAATTTCAGAAAATGGATCGAAATTTAGACTAATTTTGAAATGGTAGCAAATAAATTATCTTTTTAGTTTAAAAGAACGATGACAAGTGCAATGCTAGCAGGGACGGAATTTAACTAACTGAAATTAATGAAGCAATAAGTGTAATGAAGGAAGAACAACCAAGAAGAATTTGGAAGTTAGGAATCATTGAAGAATTGAAACCAGGTAGAGAAGAAGGAACAATTTGAAATGCAATAGTACGGCTCCCCAACAACCGCAAATTAATCTGGCCGATAAATTTCTTGAGCGCTCTGGAAATTGGAGGTTAAAACAAAGAGGAAAGAAATATCGACCAAACAAAACGTGGAACTCAAAAGAACGTAAGCGAAAGAAAGTTGATAAGACCTCATTCGCCGATAATGACTAGGAACAAAACAAAGGTCAATGCTTCTTCAATATTGAAAGCAAACAAGATCCTGTTCTTTATCCTAAGCTTATTGTACTTGGTATTTTCTGGACTAGTTATGGTGGACAATAGAATAAAATATCAATTGCTCAATGGAAGTCTTGCATGTTCTCTCCTACATAGTATATTATGGTTGGGAAAGGAAAAGCCTAGAAGAAATCGAATAAATGTCAAAATTTTTACTCCAATTCAAAATTGATCGAATTCGAAACACCTCCGAAATAAATTGTGTGATTTACCAACGAAACAGCACAAATCAACTCAATTCAAGTCACATTATTTCACTATCAGGAATGTTGCAAATAAACGTGAAGAAATTTTGTGATAAAAGAAAATATGAAGATTCATAAATGAATGTGTTAGTGATGCACTAATTTGTAGTTAAGATGTTGTAAATCAACTCATACTAATATCAAATGATCGACTACTTAACGAATGAAAAGCGAATGGTTGAGATACTATCAACAGATAAGTCAAGTGGTTTCAAAGTTCATTGGAAACAACCGGACATACTTATCCGAGCGAATTACTTTTTCAAATTCATTCAGTTGGGAAAAGGCCAACAATCAAGGTGTGGATTTTCTCTACTGCACACCAAAGTCGGCAGTATGACAGTTGTATATGGAGATAAGAATGAACTTTGTGCAGTCAATGCCTTATGTTGTTTAAGGAGCATGAAATGCATGACTAACATGCAGAATGAATACGACATGCGACGATTTTGGAAGTTAGAATTCATAGGAATTCAAGGGCAGCCTAATGCCAACGATAATAATAAGGCACTGAAGCAATTCAAGAGAATCATTGTCAAATAAAATGGACAATATCATGAAAGGAAGGAAAAGTTAAATTGAATTGTAGCTATGAGATATATTATGGTCGTCTCAGAAGTCTAATCAAACGATTTCATTTAAGAGGAGGGATACTTCAATTGCAGGATGAAATCATTAAAAACCAATTGCAATCAAATATAATTGAAGTAATGTAAATTGAAATGGATCAAATTAGTACCCTTTATTAATTTCCTCACCATGAACTCATAACCTCTCATATCTAAGATAAAATCGTTTACAATGCATCAGCTTATCTCAAAGTATTGAAATCTTTAAATGATGTATTATATCGTGGGCCAACAACACTCCCACATTTAATGGGAGTATTGCTTCGTCTCCGAATGATGAAAAAAGTGATAATAGCCGATATAAAAAAGACTTTTTTACAATTGGAATTACATCGTGAAGAAAGGAATTGTACTAAATTTCAGCAGTTGGAGGATATCGAAAAGGGTGTAACTGAAGGAGATATCATGCGCTATCGTTATCGATAAGTAACCTTCGGAGTGATCTTATCTGCTTTTTCTATTATCTTGCAACACTCAATTATCGTCTAGAAAGGACGGGAAACAAAACTGTCCTCGAAATAAGAAAAAACCTTTATGTAAAAATGTTATATTATCCACTGAAAGTATGATGGAAGTTCTAGAGAAATATCATGAAGTAAAATCTATCTTTAGATGATTGTTCCAATGAATATCCTCGAATTCCTGTCTAATGATGATGAATTTAATATGACAACAGTACAAGTCTAAGATCGAGCCAAAATGGGATGACAAATTACACTATCGAAAGAAAAATAAGGAAAACTGTAAACAAGTGAATAAAGTTTCGGAACGAAGCAAAAGGTCAATAGGTCAGCAACATCATGCATGATAATATTGCAACTATAATGTTTCATCCATATTTGCTACCCAATCTTCAATTATTGTCCTTTTTTAGAATCAGAAATCTGAAGAGACGTCGAATGATATTATCTTCCTAACCTATTTTCCTCTGATTATTATCACTGGAATCATTTGTGTGCTATTTTCATCATTTATCATCACCACTAATTTATTTTTCAATACAATTTTATTCGTTAAACCAGGTATTCGTCATATTTAACTTTTTCAAATTTCATCCTCCAGCTCTCAATAGAGGAACTGGAAAACGAGAAAGAAAAGCAGAGAAGGAGAAAAAAGAGGAAAAGAAAGAAGAAATCATCATTTTCCCTCATATCAAAACCCTTGTTATCAGTTATCACTATCTTTTTAACATTATAAAACAAATTATTGAATATATTTTTTTAGAAGAAATAAAAAAAATGAATAAATAAATAAAAAAGGATAAAATAAGGGGAAGTTTGTAATGAGGAAAAATAAATAAGTTTGTAATAAGGAAAAATGTATCCGATGAATGATACTTTCAATGTTTGAGAAGATTTTCAATGAATGAACATTAAGCAGAAGTGATGTGGTCCAAAAAAAAAAAAAAAAAAATTGAAAAGGCAATTTGTTTATTGAGCAAACCAGTAATAAAATGAAATAATTATAGTTGGAATCATTAGTTTTTTCCCTTTATTTTACCTTTTTCTTTTGGAAAATATTTACACAACCTAAGATTGTATGATATGATTACTTATGATAATATCATAAGCTACTCGTGTTGGTGCAGTATTTTTACGAAAATTACTTAACATTCCGATGATTTAAAGTAGTTTTAGCACCATAAATGGTTAAATGATAATAATGATACCATTGCAGTGGTACGGTGACGAAAGTATACAATAATTTCTAACTCGTTTGATTATCACTCATGTTATTGATCAATTAATACAATCATTACATTATATTATATGGATATTTATGTAAATTTAATGATGTGAAAGATCTTTGATATCGGCAAATATTTGATAAAATTGATAATTTCTAATAAAATAATTAAAGGTGATAATTAGAAATATAATTCATTCCAGCCATAAAAGTTCCCAAATTTAACGTTATTGGCTATTTTTGTAATTACGCAAAACAGATATCATTGATTATTTTCAACATGAAAATTAATTTTGTGTTTTTTAAAATTGAATTTGGAGCATTACATTCATTTATTAAACCAAACAAAAATAGAAAAGTGTATATGGTTGCAACTGGAGATAACCATTATCAAATTTTAAATTATCACCTGAGGGGATAGATTTCATTTGTTTGGAAGTTTTCTCTTCTTTCCCTGTAAAACTGGTTTAATTTGTTGAAACACAAATAGCTATAATGAGTGGATATTTTGATTCATGAATAAGAAAAAGCGAAAAAAAAACAAGGAAATGGATGATTTAGCAATTCGGAAGTGAAGGAAAGAATGAAATCTGGCAAATGAAAAGGACATATATAAATATGCAAACAGCCCATATATAAATATGTAACAATAATAATATCAGGAGGAAAAGAAAAAGATGATTAAAAATAATTCATAAATCATAAAACCTTGAATAGCAAAATACAGAATTGAATAAAGATCGAAAAAAAATGACGTGCAATTATGCGTGTGCATGCTGTTGTTAACCTAAAATGTTTAAAAGAAATAGTATTTAAGTAAATGCATACTCAAATGTATGCCTACTTCATGAATACATCTCTAAAAAACAGTGAATTAATATCGGTTATTGTAATTCTGTAATTCCAGTTTGCACATTTAATATATTACCAAACATTTTCCTTTTCTTTTAATTTGTCTTATTTTTCTAATATTCATTGCCTTATAATTACTAGAAATTATTTAATTCATAAAAAACTATTTATTAAAATGGAAGTGCCTCTATTCAAATTTTAAAAACACATCTTACTATTTGAATATAAATATGTCGTAGCAAATTGCATCAAAAGAAAAAAAGACATTCAATATGATAAATAAAGTAG
>NW_018108443.1:90885-92486 GCF_000183805.2 Loa loa
GACGTGCAATTATGCGTGTGCATGCTGTTGTTAACCTAAAATGTTTAAAAGAAATAGTATTTAAGTAAATGCATACTCAAATGTATGCCTACTTCATGAATACATCTCTAAAAAACAGTGAATTAATATCGGTTATTGTAATTCTGTAATTCCAGTTTGCACATTTAATATATTACCAAACATTTTCCTTTTCTTTTAATTTGTCTTATTTTTCTAATATTCATTGCCTTATAATTACTAGAAATTATTTAATTCATAAAAACTATTTATTAAAATGGAAGTGCCTCTATTCAAATTTTAAAAACACATCTTACTATTTGAATATAAATATGTCGTAGCAAATTGCATCAAAAGAAAAAAAGCATTCAATATGATAAATAAAGTAGACAAAAAAAAAAAAAAAAAATATGAAAATGAAATTAAAAATTAGAAATAGAGTAGTCAGAAAAGGATATGTTGCCACTAAGATTTGATCTCATTGAAAAAAAAGAAAAAATTACAATAAAAAAAATAATGAGAAACTATAGTAAGCAGTAAGCAATGACAATATCACTGAAGCCATTTTTTTCTTTTTTCGCATAACTTTCGAAATTTCAGAATTTTTAAAAATTACAATCTTCAGATTTCTTTGATGCAATTACATATTTTTTTACATTTTCCAATAATTTCAATCAGATCGCAACTTTTATCATTATTATTATTATTAACTAATATTATTGTTATTATTATTAGTATTACTGTTATTGCTTTAACTCTATGATAATTATTATTACAGTTATTATCATTATCAATAATAATAGTAACATTAGTATTCATATAACCATTTATTGGTTATATGAATACAATAATATCCATTTAAATAAATAGTTATATGGATACTATCCGTCTGTGAAAAACGACAAAATCATACTACGATTTAGAAAAAAAACCCTTACCTCTTTAAGTTGGGAAAATGTAGAAATTGTCCAAAGTTGATGCCACAGTTAAATTATTGGAGTGATAATGTTCGATGCAAATTAAAGACATTAAAACAATTTATGCAAAAATAATTATATTCATATCAAACGATTAACAATCGACTTAAAAATGCTATATGAACAAAAAGGTGTGTTGTGAAAATTTTTTCCGGATTGTTCTACAAATTTGAGCTTTTCATCGCCTCAAAAGTTGATCCAGACGCACCTTCACAATGTTACTCCCAGAACTGATGCGCTTCGAGAGACAAACAAAATTTATCATCTAAAACTGAAGGCAGCAGATCACTTTAAACAAATTGGAAGACGATTGACATTTAGAGAAACATGGATAACTCAAAATATTCAAAAGTATCGTGAACAAATGTTCCTCCAAAAGTCAATGGTTCTCTGGTGTTAAATAAGAATTATGTTAATTATAGCTGCTTTTCAAGGTGACTAATTAAGAAAATAAAATTAAGTTGAACAGACAACTCCAGCGATGTGGTAAAACTTGTTAGTAAACAACCCCAGTCACAGGAATCAATGATTTTGCCAATATTTCATTCCACCAAAAATAGCCAGGCACATTTAATTTCTGTGATATGATTCGTTTGTTATATGTCTTCGCAAATCTCTTGCAAATTT
>NW_018108444.1:0-1579 GCF_000183805.2 Loa loa
AAAAAAAAAAAATTAATAATTTTTATAGGTTTTGGTGATTATGTAGCATTACAAAGGAATAGCGCTTTACAAAGTTCACCAGAATATGTGACATTTGCGCTTGTCTTTATTATGTTTGGTTTAACAGTCGTCTCAGCGGCAATGAATTTATTAGTGTTACGATTTTTAACAATGAATACAGCAGATGAAAATCATGATATGCAAGAAGCGCAACTTGCTGCTCAAGGTTTTTTAACTTTTTTTTTTTCAAAAAAAAAAATTTAAATTTTTAAAATGTATAACAAAAATTTGAGTATTCTTTTGTTTTACTTTGCTTTCTTTAACAATATTTAAGGAATAAGAAATTAAATGAAAAAATAACAATTAAATTACAAAAAAACAAAAATTATAAAAATCAAAATTAAACCATAAAAATTAAATTATTTATTACAGGTTATCTAAAATTGTTAAAGAAATTTGTTGTTGCTTGTTTTTTAATTTTTTTTCTTTTCTTTTTAAAAAAATTATTGTTTTAGGTTAATCAAAATTGCAACAATGAACATTTTTGATTTATAGTTCAATTAATTCATTAACTAAAAGTTGGAATTGAAAATATTATTTTAGGTTTATTAAAATGACAGCAATAAACATTTCTGACTTATAGTTCAATTAATTTATTAATTAAAGGTTAGAATTCAATTGTAAATTTGGCATTAATTAAATTTAAATAATTACAGGTCTCGTCCATGTATCAAGACATCTTGATCAGAAATCAAATCAGTATAAACATTCATTATTTATTAAAAAATCATCTGATAATGAAAATGTTGAAAAATATGATAAAAAAAGTGAGCGAAGAACAGGAAAAAGATGTGACACAAACAATTGATTTTGATAATGCTTCAATATGTTCATGCTCATGCTATCAGTTACCGTGTCCGGAAGCTGATCTTCGACAAAGGTTGGCAACAAAATTTTCACTGAAAGCATAAATTAATTAATTAATTAATCAACATTGAAATGAAACTTTCTTTTCCCCTAAAATTCATATCCTTAATTAATTTATCAGCATTGAAATGAAACTTTCTTTTCTCCTAAAATCCATATCCGACAAATGATTTTTAACTGTGGTTGACAACAAAATTTTCATTGGAAGCATTAATTAATTAATTAATTTGTTAAAAATGAAATGAAATTGCCCAATGAAATTTTTGCTAAAATCTTCAAATAATTGCATTAGTAAAATTAGACAAAAATTTTAGGAAAATAAAAGAAAATAAAAAAAAATTTCATATATGCATATATTTGAAGTTTTTTTTTCTTTTTTTTTCCAATTATTCATACGTATTTGTTATGTTATACAAATTATTGATTGATATGATATGTTAATACTTGATATGATATGGATTTTGTTGTTTGCAGGTATACGGTACGTAATCATAATTTGGCACATTCCGATATTCAATCATCAACAAAATCAGCTACTGTATTTGTGCAACAAACTTCTTCTGATACCAGTACTGCTAATCGACCAAATCATAAAACAACCACTTGCTAGCATATTTCTTTGTTTTTTCTATTTTTTTTTTTTTATTTTTTT
>NW_018108444.1:1913-2620 GCF_000183805.2 Loa loa
CTGATTCATATATTCAAGCAATTATAAAATATCAGTAAAATTTTCTTTTTCGTTTTTTCTTTTTTTTTTTTAAATTCTTTCCCTTTCTCTCTTGCTCTTTCTTTCTTTCTTTCTCTCTCTCTCTCTCTCTCTGTTTTTTGAAGTAAAAAGTTTTTTGGAATTATATAAAAAGCAAAAAATGAGCATTACTATTACAATTGATTTAATAATGATTTCAATATGATTTCAAATTGTAAATAATTCATTTTTTACTTTTTCTTTCATTCTTTTTTTGTTTCTAATCCAACTAAATGATTTTTAAGTTATTCTCTTTGTCATGGTTTACTGTAAATTTATGAGAACTAATCAATGATTACTGTAAATTCATTCAAAGTTAATCCATATATACATATAACATGGAAATGATTGTTTATGAATTAATGTAAATTTATAGTAATAATTCGAATGAATCATTTTTAAATTCATTGAAATTCTTGTGGGATACTGTAAATTTATAAAAATTTCATCGATATTGTATAATTTTGATTATCAAATTTTTTTGAATGCAAATAAAAGTATTAATTATTTTATGTTGATAAATTTCAATTTCTTTGTTTGTTTGTTTATCAATTTTCAATTCTTTGTTTACCCTTTCCAATTTTATCGATATTGTGTTAATTTTTATCAAATGGTACTGTAAATTTATGATCAAAATAATTTGTTTTGAT
>NW_018108444.1:4009-6903 GCF_000183805.2 Loa loa
TNTTTCTTTTCTTCTCTCTCTCTCTCTCTCTCTTGCCTTTCAGTCCTTTTTTTTCCATAAAAATAATTATCAATTAGAATGAGTTAAATGATAATTCTTTATCATTTCATTATTAGATGTTATTATTAGATGTTATAATTCTAGCTAAATTATCAGTATTTTCTAAATGTTATCATTTTCTAATCATTTCCAATTTTGATATGATATAATTCAGCAGCAATAGCTAATAAATATTTCACGTAATGAATCAAAATATCAAACATATTGCTATTATAATATAACAATTTGATATGCATCATTTGAATTATTTGAATAAGTGAAGTGGTAATTTATCATCTCATTACTAGCTATAAGCGAAGTGATAAATTTTATCAAGTAATTACCAGTCGCAAATGGAGTGATAATTTTTATTATCTCATTATCAGCTGTAAGTGAAGTGGTGATTTTCACAAACTAGTTGTCAGTTGCAAGTGAAGTGATAATTTTTTATCATCTTGCTATCAGTTGTAAGTGTGATGATAAATTTCATCAACAATTTCATTATCATCTCACTATCAGCTGTAAGTGAAGTGGCGATTTTTATCAACTAGTTATCAGTTGCAAGTGAAGTGATAATTTTTATCATCTCGCTATCAGCTGTGTGATGATAAATTTTATTATCTCATTATCAGCTGTAAGTGAAGTGATAATTTTTATCTTCACACTATCAGTTATAAGTGTGGTGATAAATTTTATCATTTCATTGTCAGTTATAAGAGAGGTTTACGAATGCTTTCTATTTTAACGATGATGTGAAATTTTCGTAATGTTTCCAAATGCAATTGTTTCACTCATTATTTATTACCTTTTCTATGAATGTGACAAATCGAAAAATGAATGACAAATTTAAATCGAATAAAAAAGGAAGACGAACTTCCGTATTTCTCTCATATAGTTTGGCTATTTGTTAAAGTACTTTAATTATTTTCTTTCTCTTCGTTCTTTTTCTTTTTCCTTTTTTTTTCGTAGTTTTTTGATATTACTTTTGAATAATTTAATAATGCTAATGATCATTTACTTTTTATAAAAATGTACTAAAAGTATTTATTCGTTGAAAATTAACCAAAATTTTCATTCATTTCATTTCATTTCTTCTTCTTTCTTTCATTCAAATAAATTTATAAATTTAAATTAATCTTTTAAAAAAATGATGTCATTAAAATTTCAATTGATCATCTAAAAAATGGTATTTTTAAAATTTCAAATAAATCTTCTTAAAAAAAAAAGTGTTGTTTAAAACTTCTAATAATCTTCTAAAAAATGATATATAAAATTTCAAATTTAGGATTAGTGAGAAGATATCATGATAGCATATGCAATTTACATAATGGAATTCCCGAGAGTGATCAGATGGATGGAAATTTTACTGTGAAAGAAAAAAAAAATGACAATTTTAGCTTTAGTCTGATATCATTTTCCTTTTTTTTTTTTCTTATTTTAGCTTAGTACAATATCTTTGCAATTTTTAGAGTTTAGTGTAAATTTGACAATCATTTTGTTATTTTTCTAGCACTATTGTTTCTTTAGAATTTTTAAAAAATATGGCTAACAATCAAATGTAAATAAGCTTGCTTGCTAATTATATGATAATCCAGAAATAATTATGCTAATTATATGATGATTATGAAATAATTATGCTAATTATATGATCCAGAAATTAACGTGTGTATATGCATATATATATATATATATATGATGTATTTTAGATAAAATCATTTGGCATCATTTTGTCGTATAATTTTTGCTAATTAAATAATAACATTCTTCTGTAAAAACAAATAATTGTAAAAGTTGGTAAAATAAAGTATTTGCTTTAAAAATTTTCAAACAAATAAATTTTATTCATAGCTCAGATTATTTTTAATTAATTAATTATGTACTAGAATATTATAAAATTTTTATGTGTATGTATAAAAATGATTATATATCGTATGTATATATGTGTTCGATAAGAAAAACGAGTTGTCGTAAAATTTTTTGAAAACAATTTTCTCAAAATTTCCAATTTTAGAATAATTTATATTCACAAAAAAAAAAAAAAAAATGAACAGCTGAAAAAAATTTAGATTTTTATTAATAATATTTTCTGTACATTTATAAATAATCTTAGCAAAATTTAAAATTTATTTACAATCAAATTCATAGATCAATTTTCACAGTTTAGAAGTAATTTTAGAAGTACATAGTTTTGTAAATGAAGTATTGCATTTATCATGATATCAATATAATGATATCGATAGTAATGATGATAATAGTAATAGTAATAATAATGAGAATAACAATAATAATAATAATAATAATAATAATAATAACGTAATTAATAACAGCAATAATATAATAATGACAATAAGAATAATACATAATAGTAATAGTGGACAATGATAATACTCTTGACAGCCGCTAATAACTGCAATAAAATATTTGTCAATGATGATAATAATGATAGTGGCAGCAATAAAATAATAAGCTTAGTAACAATAATATTGATAATAATAGTAATTATGACAGTGATAATACGTTTGATGATAATGCTGAATACTGATAAGAATTATAGTAATAATGATGGTATTAATTCTAATGTATTTAGTATATTTACTAATGGTGGCATATTTCAATGATAAAAAGAATAACATGCTTATTAATAATGATGTGTTATATTGACTGATAACATGATTATTTAATTAACATATATACTTATATGGTGAACTGATATTATGATTACTTAATTAACATATACACTAATATGATAAACTGATAGTATGATCACTTAATTAACATATACACTAATATGATAAACTGATAGTATGATTACTTAATTAACATATACACTAATATGATAAACTGATAGTATGATT
>NW_018108444.1:8060-9341 GCF_000183805.2 Loa loa
TTAATTATCGTTTTTCATTTTCTTTTACCTTTTTCATTTGCAATTACTTTAACATTTTTCTTAGTTTAATTTTTATCAGCCAGCCTTCATCTTACCTTAATCTTTATTAATATTATTTTTTATTATATTATTGACGAAGTAATTAGTTAAATCTTTCACTGATTTTGTCCTTTATACAACAGCTTCCCTTATCATATTATTAGTAAGGTAATTAATTAATCAGCTTAGTAAAGTATTATTGCTAGAACTGCTAGCATACAAATTAATGAAAAAATTGAAAATAATTTTAATATTATAAACAGAGAATAATTTTACATTTTACCATTATTACATTTAATTTATCAATAAGATAAAACAAATGATAACAGTGATAAAGCGGATTTGAGTGTTTCCTCCTTATTTTGATTGGAAAAATTTTATTCAACGATGTCTAATGAGCTATATTAATGAATATGTGTTAGATTAATGAATATATTGTGAAAAAATTTATCATTCAAGTTTATCACAAACTTCCGCAGTTTATCATTTAAGCTTTATTTGCATAGCGGAAATTATTTCAGCTCAAAAATTAAAATCGAAAAAAAAAAAACTGACCAGCTCTTATCATGTAATTGATACAGTAACAATGATACAGTATATTCATTAATCTAACAGATATTCATTGCGCCCACGGATATGATATAGCACATTAGGAAATTAAATTAATTTACCAGAATAATTAATCCAATCTATTGAAATAACTCCTTATCTAATTTAACTAATTTGTACTATGGCATATTTGTTGGTACTGTGATATCTTAATTAATGAATTTAGCATTAATATTTTTAATGGAATTAATATTTCAGGATAAATTATTAAGGATAAGCAATTATAGAAGCAAACGAAATGCTCAATAAAATGTTTAGCCTAGCAATTATTTTTTATTCCATTCAACAACCTGTTCAGGTATTTGTATTTTAATTTTCTGTTAAAAATGAAATGTTATTGAGTGATAAAACATTTCGATCAATTTAATTATATTATTTAATTTTTTTCTTCCTTTTTTTCTTTTTGTTTATTAATTAATCAAATATAAAATATGAATGAATAGTAATGTATTATAAATTAATATAATTTTGGATGAAATATTTCCTTTAAAGTTCAAAATTAAAATATCAAAAATTAAGATAATTAATTGATACGAACTTATTTTTCTTCTCTTTTTTTTTTTTAATTCCATCCTAAATTATCATTTCCTTCTAATCTATTTTTTTTTTTTTTTTTTTTTTTATCATACATCA
>NW_018108444.1:9361-14101 GCF_000183805.2 Loa loa
ATATAATCCATTAATTTCAATTTTTATGAAATTTATAAGAAATGAATTGGAAAATTTTTAATTTTATAGCAATATGTCATATAATCCATTAATTTCAATTTTATGAAATTTATAAGAAATGAATTGGAAAATTTTTAAATTTATATTTATAAGGAATCAATTAAAAATTAGTAAAAATCTTCGACGTTTTGTATTAATTATCAAATTTAAACCTTTATTTTAATCAAAAATTTCTAGATATGATTATGAGTTTACGAAAAAGCAAAAAGTCCACTTTGTCATCTTTTTTTTTTAGGTTATCGTTGGGATGAATGCGAATTTTCGCCGTTAAGTTGCTTGCTAAGGCGTTAATTAATTGAAACAATATGGAAAAGATTTATTGCAAAAAATTTTAATAAATTTTTGCATTGTTTATTCATTTATTATCTATCAGAAAATAAAAAAGAAAAAAAAACAAATATTCAATCATTTTTTCCCCTTTTGTTTGAATATTTCTAATAAAAATATCGTTCTGAGGTCAAGGGTTAAATGGAAAAAAAAATTTGTTAATACAATATGATTGATAATAATAATAACTGTTATTGGCTTGAATAGAAAAATAAATTATCGTTTTCAATAAAGATTTCATTCAATTTATGCTTGATAAAAATTATCATTCGTTTGTTCTTATCACATTTTTATCAGTAAGCATATTCAAACTTTCAATTTCAATGTTAATTTTGAAATGAATTGAATTAAACCACAAATAATTATCGAATTTTGTAATTATCAGATTATCAGAATATAAATCATGCGATATAATTTATGATGGAAAACTTCTAGCTGCAATCATTTTCCCGGTTGATACTCTCATCCTAAAATTTTAATCGACAAAAATAATATTTCAATTTATTGTATTCTTAAATTCCTTTATGCTAAAATATTAATTTTAATGAATGAATTCACATAATTTCATTAATGTTTTTCAATTACTTTCAAATGCGAATTGGAAATGATAATTTTAATTTGAAAAGGAAAAAATTCTTCCTGCTTTTTTAAATTCTTATTTTAAATTAAAAATTTATTGATAAAAGTAATACTTTCAAGTAAAGTTAGCAAAATTAATTTAATTAAGATAAAAACAAAGGAGACAATTGATTAAATATGCTGAATATGCAAAATTTATAAATAGAAAGAATAAAAAAAATGTGAAATTAAATAAATACAAAATTACAATGGGAAAATATTAATGACAATCTATGTTGACAAATGCTTATCGATAAAAAAAAAAAAAAAAAAAAAAGAAAAAAGAAATAGCATAGCATTCTGTAGATCACAGATATCAATGACGATCCATATTATCGATTGATTTTATAACTTGTTTATGATCATAGATATCAATGATCACTCATGTTATCTATTATATGATTTATTTGAGGTCATAAAATATTTCAATGATGACCAGTACTATCGATTAAAATGATGACCAATACTATCGATAGATAGGTATCAATAATGACCAATGTTTTAGGCAATAGGAATTCAATTGATGACATTGTTGATTATTTTCTTTGGGTGAAAATTTGATTGCAATTAATTTCCAAATGATTCAAAAAATATTTGAATTTTTACTCATAAGACTTCTTTTTATTCGGATAATTTTTATTTTATTTAATTTAAAAGTATTAAATTCACTTCTTTTCAATATACTAAATTGAATAATTTAAATTATTATCATTTATCATATTATAATATTACCAGTACTTACTTTTTTTTTGGTATCATATTTAGCTAAAATTTATCCTTCAAATCTTGTAACTGCATTATTTTCCAATACAATTGATTATTGATAAAGTTAAAAGGTCAAAGAGCAGAATTTCCTTATACAGTTGATTATTGATAAAGTTAAAAGGTCAAAGAGTAGAATTTCCTTATACAGTTGGTTATTGATAAAGTTAAAAGATCAAAGAGCAGAAAGGAATTCTGCACAATAAATTTGGAATTATTAGTTTGTTGAGAAATTTAAATCTTCTAATAACTATTTGAATACTTCTTCATTTTCTAAATATTATTTCTCAAGTTAGAATCAATTTTAATTTCCTCTAAAATTTGATTTTTAACACTAACCTTCGCCTCCCTTCTCCCATCTCCCTTTAAAACATCATTTCAAGCATTTGATAGTTGTGTTAAGAACTGTCCTATACTGTCACGTATCGCTTATTCCACTTTTCTTTTTTTTTTTTAAAAGATCAAAAAATAATATTTAAAATGAAGTGACAAGTGACAGATCATTTATGTTGCATTTTTCATTACCGTTGTTAATAAATAAACACAATTCCTATCATTTTGTTAAGAAAACAACGAAATTCGATGATTTGAAAAAAACAAAGTTTTCTTTTTTTTTTTAATATATTTAATTTAATTAGAATAATTTTATGCCTTTTATTTTATTTTTCAAATGCAAAAAATGTTTAATTTATTATCAAATTATATCATGTTTTTTTTGAAATTTTTAAAGTAATACAAAGAAAAAGAACGAAAAAACGAAAGCATTTTATACATCAAATAGTTTCATAAAAAATGATTCATTAAATTAAATTTAAATTATTTTTTAATCATTAAATCAATAAAATATTCATAGCATGAAGAAATGATCAATTTATTTTTACCAAAACGACAATAAATTGTATAAATTAAAAGAAAAAAAAAAGGAAAAAAGAAATATTAATGGTTAGATTAGAAAGAAATGAATATTTGAAATTGTTAAATCCTGAAGTTATAATAGTAATAATAATAATAATAATAATAATATTAATGAATTGATATAAAATTATATGAATTATTAAATTTTCATCTTTTTCCTCTCCTCCTCTTCTCGCTCATCCTTCATCCTTCGCCAAACAATATGCAACGAAATGACAAAATAAGCTTCGGGTGAATAATTTCCATCCAAAAATTCCGATTCAATTCAATTCAATTCAATTCGATCACTTCAAACATTTCATTCATCTATTCCTACCATACTCGACATTTATGTTGAGGATTCATTGGACTTCCCAATGGACAATTATATGCTTTTGCAAAATCTTCCGAATTCGATAGCGGTCCTTTTACTCTATAATTAAAACAATAATTTTAATCACTGCGGCTATATTTTAATAAGTCTTAATTTATTATCATTATTAATATTATTATGATTATCATTGATAATATTATTGTAATTGCTCCAAATGCTCTAATTAAATGTAAATTTCATTTCCTCATATCACTTTATACATATATTTTTTGCATGGAAATTTTAACATCACACCTATTAACATCATTATTCTTATTACTGCTACTATTAATATTAATACTAATTGGATATTATCATTAATTGCTGTCACTAGCTAGTAATAATTATCATTGTTTTTATAGATGACTTAATTCGTGTAATTCACATGTTTACAATAAATTTACCTGATTGATCCCGGTGCATTAAATTTACCTGACCGATCCCGGTACAATAAACCTACCCGACCGATTCCGGTACAAATAAATTTACCTCCCGATCGATTCCGGTGCAATAAATTCACCTGATCGATCCCAGTACAATAAATTTACCTGATCGACCTGGCACAATAAATTTACTCGACCGATTCCGGTACAAATAAATTTACCTGATCGATCCCGGTGAATGTTCTGATGTTCGCAATTTCCTTACCGCTTCTTTATCATTCATAGTACCACACCAAATCTAAAATTCAAAAATATTAACAATAATTGATGGGACATTAATTTAATCGATTTTTCACCCCAAATGCATATCCATATGGAATTATTTCTAATTTAATTCATACAAATGGCATAAAAGAAAATTTTTAATTTCAAATTTGAATGGAAAAAAAACCACTCAAACAATCCATTTGATGATAATTACATTCAAAATAATTGAAAGAATGTAAATTTTAGTCTAATATTTTAATGATTTAATTAACAGAAAAATTAATTAATAGATTGATCTATACATCATAGATTAAAATCATTACATTGAAGAATTAATGTTATACATTTACTATTTAAGGCAAATGTTTTCTCATTAATTTTTTTTTTTTTTGTATCATTAATGATTTTTAAAATTTTAAGCAAAATTTAATTATTTTATGTAACAAATATTTCAAATTAATTCTATCATTTCAAATATAATTTTATGCAAAATTTTTTTCTTAGAAAGAAAATTATTGCAAGTAAATTTAAAAAAGTTTCGTAATAAAAAAAATATAAAAAAAAATCATAAATGAATATGAATATATGGTAATATATTAATTTGTAAATGTTATATTAGAACATATAATAGATTTAAAAATTACCGTATAAATGAGTATTCATTGTTATTTAGCAATAAGCAATGTATTCTAAAAGCTTTACACTAATATGTGCTAACAAAGAATGCTTTATTAGCATAAGCTAATAAAAGGGCTAATCTTTGTAATTGTCAAAGTAATCCTTGAAAGATGTAATAGATATAAATCCTACAGATAGAAAGAATGAGGAAATTCTTCCTTTCTTTTATTCTCTAGATTGATATATTTTCAAAATTCTTTTTTTTGTGGTGACATTTTTTTTGGAAATAGCTTTATGCGTTAATTTTTGTGATTCATAATTCTTCAATGATTATGCTATGCTAATATTGTTTAGCCTTAATTAACTTAATGATTTAATTATCCAAACTTGTGGTAGAAATAAAAAAAAAATTTTATAATTCTAAGTATTACGTTACGT
>NW_018108444.1:14263-17559 GCF_000183805.2 Loa loa
ATTAGCATAAGCTAATAAAAGGGCTAATCTTTATAATTGTCAAAGTAATCCTTGAAAGATGTAATAGATATAAATCCTACAGATAGAAAGAATGAGGATATTCCTCCTTTCTTTTATTCTCTAGATTGATATATTTTCAAAATTCTTTTTTTTGTGGTGACATTTTTTTTGGAAATAGCTTTATGCGTTAATTTTTGTGATTCATAATTCTTCAATGATTATGCTATGCTAATATTGTTTAGCCTTAATTAACTTAATGATTTAATTATCCAAACTTGTGGTAGAAATAAAAAAAAAATTTTATAATTCAAGTATTACGTTACGTAATATACTTTTAAGAATAAAATCATTTAATAGAATATTTTGTTATAATTGTGATAGCTTTGAAAATAATAATTTTATTTATATATAAACAATAATTTCTATGATAAAATATTTTTGATAAAAAACTTTTTTTTTTCTTTTCTCAACTTTCATTTATATATTTTTAACATTAAAACATTGTAAGTTTTCAAAATATTTTTTTTTTTTTGTTAATTGAAAAGCAAAAAAAAAAAGAAAAAGAAAATGAAGAAATGTGACTAATTCCACGTATTTGTCTTTTTAAAATTATTTTGTTGAAAAAAAAAATAAAATAAAAAGGAAATCAAAGTTTTTTTCAATTTTTTTCTTTTATCCATTAAAATTTTAGAAAATAAAATTTTCTTTTAGTCAATTATTTTGAACTTTTTCCGGCTTTTTTTTTAAAATTTGAGTCTTTTTTTTTTTTGACATTTTCCCGCTCTAAATTACAGGTGGGTTCACTTTCCTGATTCGTTGACATTTAGTCGAAATGTACACTAGCAGCCTTCATATTATTGCGTAGCTTATTAGATCAGTATTGTTTCGAGTGATCTATAGGTTGATTGATTCCCTGGAAGGTTGAGATTGATGACAATCTTGCATGCAAAATCATTGCTGGCTCGAAGGGTATGGCCATACCATTGTCAGTAATTGGAGCGATGCCGAACCATTGTCGAATGTCGTCATTGCGTAAGGTGATCGAAACGCAATCAGCTGTCCGCTGTCCACCGAACTAGCTGTGCTGTCCCCACAAACAACTTTGTTTCTAATACATTAAGACAGAATGATAGATCTTCGACTTCAAATGATCGGATATGTTCTTGTCACACATGACACCAGTCGTAGAACGGTACCTCGACCATGCAAAATTGAAAAGAGTGGTGATTTCCTAAGTAAGACTTCTATCAAAAGAAGTTATCGACCTGAGATAATTGAACGCATTTGTCCCAGGTAGCTTAGTGCTATTAATTTTGATGGATCCAGAATCCAGACCCAGACTTTGCATCGCTTGACAAAGTACATAGTTTTTCTGACGTTCAGAGAAGATCACTCCAAGCCTATACTTGCTGTTCAACTTTATCTTTGCTATTTGACACCAACATCACATTATCGACATACAGCAGCATTCAGGGCACGGAAACACTGAAGACATCAACAGCACCTCTCTTGTGACAGCGTCTATAACAACAACGAAGAGGAGTGGAGATAGGGTTGAACCTCTTGGTGCATCCCTACAGAAACTGAAAACTTCTCTGACATTCTCACGGCTGTTTGCACCCGGTTACTTGAATCGGTATAGAGGATTCGAATCCAGTCAATAAGTTCAGATATAGCGTGCCATCATCATACAGTATACCAGATGGCATCGTGAGAGATGCGATCGAAAGCCTTCTTCTTCTATGCAAACAAAATGCAAAGCTTTTTGTTTTTCGCAGTACTTCTTAGCAAGAAGTTAGCGGATGAATGATATCGGTAGTACTACAGGAGGTGACAAATCCGCACTGGTTATTGGAGAGCTGAATGCATCTATTAATAAAAGATCTTTATGGTATAACAGAATCAGTAGTTTTCACAATCGGTGGGGCTGTTCTTTCTTCTTCCAAATTTGAGTTAGTCATGCTTTCATGCTAATAATCAGGTCTTTTCTTCGTGACAATCATGTTGGACAACTTTGTTAATCAATGAGGAGAGTTCCAAAATTTTAACTTCCATACTTTTTCCGCCTCATCGTCCGGATCAATTACTTTGCCAGACTTCATTCATCTCAGTACTGTTTCAACTTCTTCGGCAATGATAGGCTGTACGGGGTCATAGGTTGGGATAGCTTGGAGAATAGGTGGATGGTCAAATTCTTGTGTACATACTTTTTTCGAAATATTCGTGACATTTTTATGATCCATAAGAAGTTAGCTTCGTTTGTCATTAATATCGTAAAATTTTTCAACATCTTCGGTTTCTATTATGACCGAACTTTGCTAGTCGATAAATAAAACGTTCACCTTCTCACGTATCACGTTTCCTGTTGAGTAAGTGGCTTTTGTTACGGGTACGGCTTGTTTTATTGCTGTCTTCGCTTCATAGTATTTTTGCCAGTTGTCGATCGTCTTGTTCTCAAGAAAGACGTGATAAAGCCACATTCTCTCGCGCATCTTCATCTTCACAGCCATATATGCTTGTGGATTTTGCGGCAATCAGGTTTTGTCGTTCCTAGCTCGGAGCATGCCCTCTTAATGATTGCCGCAGTTGCATTTTGCCATGTTTCATTAACGGTCGTAACTGGAGACAGTTGGATGATCTGCTGATCATGACTGGAGACAGTTGGATGATCTGCTGACCGCTGATCTGCCTCAGTACAAAACAATGGCGCATTGTTGTTCTTTCAATCGCCACCATTTAACACTTTCCAGTGCGCATCATTCGTTGTGCTTCTCCTTTGGCAGTGTCAACTTTATGGAGCAGAGATCAACGATCGATGTTGCATGGCAATCGTCTGGTAAGGCTATGACTTTCGCATTGGTGACAAAATTTTAGTAACGATGACGAACTATGATGAAGTCTATCTGCGTTTTGTTGTTATCGCTGTCAAATGACATTAGGTGTGATTGCGTTTCCAAAACTTCGTGTTTATAATGATGAGATTGTTTGAATCAAATATTTCCAACGATTCTATTGTCTTCTGATGTTACTTCTGCGGTCTTCTCATGTAACAGCTCCCAGAAATCATCCTTATCCTGGTCAGAACATCCAATCTGAGATACATAGCGCATACGCTCAGAATATGTGTGACAATGTTCCTCAGTGACAATGACAATCTTCATGATTCTATTGTCTTCTGATGTTACTTCTGCGGTCTTCTCATGTAACAGCTCCCAGAAATCATCCTTATCCTGGTCAGAACATCCAATCTGAGATACATAGCGCATACGCTCAGAATATGTGTGACAATGTTCCTC
>NW_018108444.1:17667-22284 GCF_000183805.2 Loa loa
AGCGCATACGCTCAGAATATGTGTGACAATGTTCCTCAGTGACAATGACAATCTTCATGATTCTATTGTCTTCTGATGTTACTTCTGCGGTCTTCTCATGTAACAGCTCCCAGAAATCATCCTTATCCTGGTCAGAACATCCAATCTGAGATACATAGCGCATACGCTCAGAATATGTGTGACAATGTTCCTCAGTGACAATGACAATCTTCATTAATTGGTCGTTGAAGCGTTGTACTTCAGCAACTGAATCTCGGAATTGTTGCGAGACAATAATTCTTATGGCACTTCTGGTCTTTGAGCTGCCGTTGTAGATGACCCTCAAGCATTAATCAGTGTCCTTTGCCCTGCTACTGGACCAATCTTGTCTCTTGGAGCGCACATTGATCGATACGACGACGTTCAAGTGTGACAGCCAACTTGCACAAGCGATTGTCAATGTCCCTATGTTTAGCGTTGCTATGCGAGTTTTAATAACATTGTGGGATTTTTGGACTAAATTAATTGTTCTAAGATGCTCTTGAATCAGAGATCCCTTGCATACCTTCTCTATTCATTGAGCTTTGTAAGTCAGTTCCTGCAGGTACTGTAGTTTTTATAAGATGCATGAGTCACTATTTTTTATATAATATGACATTGGTCATCAAAGTTGGCCCGTCATAGAAAGGCCTATTGGCAGACTCAGTGAAACATAACCGGCTAGTAAAATGTAAAAGCAATTTTAAAAAATTTGAATAATTAATTTTTATATTTTCATATCTTTTTTGAACTATTTTTTTTTTGCAATTATCTTTTTTGTTTTATTATCAAACAAAAAATATTTTATATGTTTCTCTTTTTTTCCTTTTTTCTTTTTTTTTTTTTTTAACATTTAAAAAATTTTTGTTAGTAATAAATATTGGATGTAAAATAATAACCTGTGCATAATTGAGGAAGAATAATTGATCATGTGTTAAATTAACACCTGGTAAGAGTAAATATTGTGGATATTTGTGAACATATTTTTTATATGCTTTATATGCTTGCTTTAAACCACCATTATCAGCTATATTTTCACCCTGTAATAATAATTGATATCATTTGATAAGATTTTGATTACTAAAAAAAAAAAGAAAAAGTTTTATGGAATGATTACTTGTATTTAATAAAGGCTTTATTGAGAGAAGAAAAAAAAAAAGTTCCTGGAAATAAGTTTAACTATTTCAAATAATATATTATTTATGTGATCAATATATTACTTAATCTCATATACTATTAATAAATATTAATTGACATAGAGCAATATATTGATCATCTTTTCTTCTGCAAATAATTGAACAATGATCAATATATTTATTACTTAATTTTATATACTAATAATAAATATTAATGAATATTAATTGACATAGAATAATATATTGATTATCTTTTTCTTTTTTTTTTTTTTGTCAAATAATTGAACAATGAAATATTATATAATTCTTAATTCATATTAATTATTAAATGGTATTTGATTAAAAGATTCTTAACAGAATTTAATGGGAAAAAAAAAATTTTTTAGCAAAACAAACTTTTGTACTACGACCATTAACTTTCATGCCAATTTGTTCAAGTATAAAAGCTGAATATTGATCTTCGATGCATTTTGTTTTAATTTCAAATTTTTCAATTGTCGCATTATCCCACCATTGTCGAATATTGCCATATTTATCATACAATCGTCCTATATATTACATTTAATATTTTATATAAAGAAATTATCATTGATTAGTTTAAAAATTAGCAAAAAATTTTAATTATTATAATGTATGCTAGTTTTTTTTCTTTAATTTAAATTTCAACGATACATTTGCAATTATAACAAAAGTAAATATTGATATTGATAAATTTTAACAATGATAAACATTATAAAAAAAAAAAAGATTATACTTATTATAAATGAGAGAAAATAATTATGATGAAGATTTTAATTTTATAAAATTGTTAAAATTTAAAATGGATCAAACTTAATTTTTTAGCTTAATCATTATTTTGCATTTTTCTTTTTTTTTTTTCAACCTTAAATATTACATTTGAAAAGCTTAATTTCAAATCCAAAATAAATTATGACAAAAAAAAATTTGTAACAAAAATTATTTCCAAATTAAATTTTTGGTTTTAAATTTTTAACTAAAATAAAAATAATAAAATTTATCAAAATTTTTTTACATCTATTATCAAAGTTTAAATTTAAGCTTACATTATCGATTTATCTATCATCCTTTATCATATGTATGAAAAAATCGATAGAATTTTTAATTTCTGGTTGAAATTTGATTTTTTTTTTTTGAAACTTCCTAAACATTACCAAATTAAATTTGAATAATAGTTAAGATATGAATAAGAGAATAAACATAATGTAACAATACCTCGATCATCAAATCCATGTGTAATTTCATGGCCAATTACAACACCAATACCGCCAAAATTCATTGAACTTGGAAAATGTTTATGATAGAAAACCGGTTGCAAGATGCCAGCCGGAAAAACTGAATTTTTTTTTAAATCAAAAATCAAATTATTTTTTAATTAATTTTTAATTAAAATGAAAAGACTGTCAAAGATATTCATCATTTTTTTGAATAATTAAAAAGAAAAAGTTAACTAGTAGAAGTCGTGCAGTGAAAAAACAAAAAAAAAAATTCCAATTAGAAATGAAATTTGAATAAATCGAATAGTGTAGTATAAAGGATAGGTCAATATATCGGTTGAATATGATCATATCATTGATATGATCATATCATTGTTATCATATCACTCATAATACTTTATGAAAAGTTTTCCATACAATTGTATGGAAAATGATAGAAAGCTTTCTGTATGATAGAAAGCTTTCTACAGTTAACAGAAAAAAGTGACAGGAAAAAAAATGGTTTAAAATAATAAAATATGATGAAAAATTTAATATATTTTCCTGCATAAATTTCAAATTTTTACAAAAAATTCAAAATTTATTTCAACCATTTTAAATTTACAAATAAATATAACTTTACATCTAATACTTACTTATCTCATTCGTATTTGGGCTATAGAAAGCATTTACAAGTGCTGCTCCAGCTACCCATCTGAAAAAAAAAAAATTTGTTTTAAACATTTTAAATTATTTTGAAATTAAAATTTTGTATGATTGTTAGTTTTTTAACTATTTAATTTACATGTTTTTTCATTACAAATTTAACTTTTCAAAGGATAAATTCAAAAAGTTTTAAATTACTTGGTAAGGTAATATAAAACATTTTTAAATTTATACGATTAATAACAATAAAAAAAGAATTTTAATTAAGCACAATTTACATTATTTAATAAATTTAAAATTTCGATCTTAAATTTACATGATTAATGACATATGAAAAGCTCAAAATTGCATAACTTGCAAAGTTACTTTTCGGTAATAATTTCTTTTCTTTTTAGCTTTAAACAGGAAATCAAATATTTTTTTTTGCATTAAAATAGGAAATTAAAAATGGTAATAAAATTTATCGAAATAATTTAATTGGAATTGAGCAAATGCTACCTTTCACGATCAACTTTCTCACTGATACGCTCCAATACATCCTTCTGATACATTTGATAAAAGTGAAATTTTGTTTTATAATAATTACCATCATAAACAATGTAATTTTGATATTCATTATCGACTAATTTTGAATCATCCAAATAATTTGGATAACCAATTTTTTATTCATTGCATCAACCTGAAATATTAGACAATACAATATCATTTATTACATTAATTGATTATATTAAATGATATTAAAATTTAAGATAATTTAAAATATGGCCCAACTCATTAACCTAGAATTAACATTAAATGGTCTAATTTAATTGTTCACTTATCATCATCCTATTTTTATGTAATAATGCTTTTGATATCTATGTTATCATGATTAGTTTAAATATGAAAAAGAAAAACAAATATAATTTACTTTTAAATATTTTAATTAACAAAGTATTAATTGCGTATCATTTTTTTTTGATTTAATTTTTGTTTGATCTTTGAATTATTAATTTTTCATTGGTTGATTAAAAATGAATGAAAAGTTTTAATGATTAATACTTTTTCTTTAGCAAATCCTTTTGCATGCTCAGTTAGCCAATCTTCAGTTTGTAACATATCCACAAATGCCGCCATTATTAAATCAATCATTTCTTCCACCTAAATAAAATTCCATTTAATTTTTCAAATTATTGATTACCATTATTTTCCATTGTTACTTACTATTATTAATCATCGTTATTTTTCATCATTATTATTATTGTTATTTATTATCAATTCGCATTATTACTGTTGTTATTACCATTATTATTGTTATTACTATTATTATTATTATTATTATTATTATTATTATTATTATTATTATTATTATTATTATTATTATTATTATTATTATTATTATTATTATTATTATTATTATTATTATTATTATTATTATTATTATTATTATTATTATTATTATTATTATTATTATTATTATTATTATTATTATTATTATTATTATTATTATTATTATTATTATTATTATTATTATTATTATTATTATTATTATTATTATTATTATTATTATTATTATTATTATTATTATTATTATTATTATTATT
>NW_018108444.1:22987-24278 GCF_000183805.2 Loa loa
TATTATTNTTATTNTTATTATTATTATTTATTATTATTATTGTCATTATTATTATTGCTATTATTATTATTATTGTTATTATTAATCATTATTTTTTTATAATGCATAAAATAAGCATTCCAAAATGTCGGAATTTGGAAATTAAAAAACATTAAAAAACAAAAAAAGTAAAATCATAAAAAGAAAAATATCAAATATATAATGTTTGGATTTTTTCAATGCTAATTATATATTATGTTGTATTAATAATTTTAATTGAATTGATAATATCCTCAGAGCTTGCATTGTTCTAAAAATTTCTATGCAGTTAAGAACGCAAAGTTTCGGAAATTCCATTGAACTTACGATTCAAATGATAAACGGCCTAATAATGATAACATTCATCAATCCTTGCAACATCCAATTACTCTTATCACTTAGTAAACATTTATCAATCTCTTAACACTTATCATTTATCAGTCCTATCAGCCTATCAACATCTATTAATAATCCTGTGATGAATAATAAACATCTATCAATCACATGTCATTTATCAATTCTATCAATTTTTTTTTTTTGCAACTTTGCTACTATTTATTATCCTAATGTAATTATAAACTTAATTTTGATTATTTCTGATAACAATTTTTTTTTTAATGACCAAAATTACATAACAATGATAGCAATATGATATCATTTTAAATGATTAACCTGTTTTTTAGCTTCATTATCAAAGTGCTTCCTAATATAAATACTTGATACAGCCATTGGCATCAAGTTATTGATACGTGTCACACAACTATGCCAACGCATTTTTGGCACTTGCATTACTGTAAAAATACTTTTTTTTTTGCATCTTTACATTATTTAAAAGTTTATCAAAAAAAAGAAAGGGAAAAAACTGCTGAAATTTTACAAAACAAAATTGTAGTAATAATTTTATTTTATAAAAAAATTATGAAAAAATAAATAAATAAATAAATAAATAGAAATAAAATAAAGTAAAATAAAAAAAATAAAATGAAAAAATGAATAAAAAATAGGTGTTTTCCTCTTTTTCAAATAAATAATAATTTATTTTTAAAAAATGATCCGCTTAAAATGACCTGAAAAAAATGATCCGAAATGATCTGAAAAAAATGATCCGAATATAATCCATTCAAAAAAAAAATGAGAAAAGAAACGAAATAAAATGATAAATCGAATTTTTTCTTTTTTCCTTTTTTACTTATGAAATTTGAAATGATCTGAAAAAAAATGATCTGAAAATGATCTGCTTAAACAAAAAGTGAAAAAATACCAAAAAAAAAAA
>NW_018108444.1:24959-26643 GCF_000183805.2 Loa loa
ATTATTTATAATTATTATTCAGTATTGAAAATCCAAATAATTCATTAANAATACAAAAAAAAAAAAAAAAACGAAAGTAATATTTCTGAGATTAAAGCTAAGAAATAAAATCTCACACAATTATTTTCATCAATTTACATTGTATTAATGCAAGTAAAATATCGAATTTTTCATTCAAATATTAAATTAATTCCATTTCTTTTTTGATTTCATAGCATTTTCATTTTGAATTGATTATATAATTCAAATTTAATCAAACCTTTTATCGTATTTTGGTAACAATTCATCAAGTTTTTTAATAAATTCCAAACCATAAATGACAACTTCGGTCGTATCATTTATTACGATTATTTTCTCATTTGATGAACCAATAGTTCTACAAAAAAAAAAAAAAAAAAAAATTAAATATAAGTAATAATTATAATTATAAAATATTATTTATTTCAAGTTCCTTTTTCTTTTTAATTTCATATTTCAAAAAAAAAAAGTTAAATATAAGTAATAATTATAATTGTAAAATATTATTTATTTTAAATTCTTTTTTTCTTTTTAATTTCATATTTCATTTTTGCTGTCACAATAAATAGTTATTTAATAAGAAAAAAAAAAAAAAAAGAACATACTGAAAAATCGTACTGAAGAATAATAACCAATTAAAATTTGGGAATTCCTTTGTCATTTGTTCAATTGTCATTTTATTGTACAATTCAGCAATATCATGTCTTAAATCTTCGGATAATGTGAGCTGAATTAATTTAATTTAACCTTTAGTTATTACACTCTTTTTGATTTTGATATTAATTAATATTTAATTTTTTTTTTGTTCAAAATGATTTTTTAAATTATGAAGTTTTTTTTTTGTTTTAAACTAATTTGTAATTAAAACTATTCTGACTATATAGCTTTGTAAAATTTAAAAAATTTTTATTTCAAACGGACATTTGCAAGATCAGTTTCGAATTGTAAAATTTCATCAAAATCACGACTGAATGCTTCAACTCGAGCATCCAATAATATTAAAGCATCTCTAATTAATGTTTTATATGCTAATCGTTCTTCTTGTGTTTCGGGTAAAATGTAAAAATCTCGAGCGAATAAATTCAATGCTGGTTGATCAATCTGTAAAAAATTTTTAGATAATATTTTGAAATTTTTTTTAAATTCAATTTTTTTTTTTAAAAATATCCTCTAAATTTATGATATTTATAAATTTTATTTGATAATAATTTTAGTATTATGCTTTTTAGGCATAAAATTCTTTCGACATTTTGCATTTTTCATCAAATGTAGGATTTTTAAAAAGAATTAAATAATTGAAACATTACTAATATGCTAATCAATTTATCAACCCCTTATCAAACCCTTGTCAATTATCAACCCCTTTATCAGTTTTCTTTTTTTTTAATGTTATTAAATTTAATTATAACGATTAATTGTGAAATAAAATTCTCACCAATAAAACATTTTGTTGTGAATTTTTATCATCTGGTTGAACAGTTGCTTTAAAAAGTGAATCACTTTTAAATTTAGCCACCATTACACCATACATTTGCTCGATTGGAATCCTTGGCTTCTCATTAACTTTTCCCAAACTTGGCCATCCACCAAAACTTTCCACTACATCATCAAATACTTTCCTCCAAGTACTCATTATGGCAGCTAAAAAAAAAAAAAANAAAAAAAA
>NW_018108444.1:27428-29086 GCF_000183805.2 Loa loa
AATTAAAAAATAAAAAAAAAAAAAAACTTTTAACAAACATTTTATTTATCATCATTTGAAATATTGCTTAAATGATAGAATACAATGATTGCTAGGTATTTCCACAGTACCATCATAATTTCATCAAATCAATCGATAATTTAAACCAGAAGTGATCTACTTTCATTGAGGCATAGTTGATAAAATGTTCGAGCTTTTCGTACAGCATCACCATCCAATCCTTCTATATTCTTTTGTTCCAATAAACCTATAATAATTATATTTTATCAATAATCTATTTAAAGTATTAAAATTATTTTAAATTAAAATTAAAATTTAATCAAAAATTTATTACATTTAAATTAAAATAATTATGGAAAGTGTAAAATAATATGCATAAATAAAAATTAAAAATTAACCTTTCAAAGCTAATTCAAGATCTTGTCCTAAATTTTCAAAATTTGACACTGATGGTGCATCATCCGGAATTGGATGCTCTTTAATCCAATTTCCGCATGCATATTCGTAAAAATTTTCACATGGATCCATTTTTGCATTCATTGATGACAAAATTACCGATGCTGCATATACATATATATTCATATATATATATATATGACAAAAAAATAAAAATAAGTAATTAAATACCTAGTCAAGCAATTCTGATAAGTAATTAAGTTTCGATCAAAAAGTTGTACATAAATGATATGTTTTGTACAGGTATTAACAGGTAATTGATTATGCTTCTATGTAAATTCCACAACGGATAATTATCACATTCATATTATATGTAATAAAATTAGATAACATAAATTGGAATTGTCGATGAAATCCCGGGGAGAATGAAATCCCGGGAAGAAGCAATAAATCAGTATTCTCTTTGTTATAAAATTGATACTGTTGGATATAACATGTTGTATGGGTTGATTATATGGGTTTGCAATGTAAAATGTAAGCAAAAATTGTGTATCAATTGTATTGTCTATATACTCTAACAAATATCTTCATTCCGCATGCGTCAACAAAGGTCTCCATTCCGCATGCGCTAACAAAGATCACCATTCCGCATGCGCTAACAAAGATGCTAATTCATGTAATCTCAGAAATGTACCAGAGGATCTTCCCTATTCGAGGATTCATATTACTATATCGTATTATATTACTATATCATATTACTATATCATATTCATATTATTATATTACTATATCATATTCATATCATATTACTATCTATCATCATTAAATTGTCATATCGAAGTTATGATTGCTGAGTGAGTCTGTTATATTGACAAACTTATTGTAATAAAGGTTTAATTATTCAGGATTTGAGGTATTATGAACTAATGAGACAGAAACAATCCTCAATCTTTGTCATTGTTGAAGAGAATCATTGAGAGAAATTGAAAGTAAATTTAAAAAAAAAAAATGAAAGAGATGGAAAAGAAAAACGGAAAATAAATGCAAACTTAAAATTAATTAATTTCAATATCTAATTTGTACTAAATCGTTCAATCAGTAATTGATAATTATAATAATAAGAATAATAGTTTGTTCAAAATGATATATCAAGAGAAATGAGAGAGATAAAATTAAAAAATAATACATATAAATAAAGAAGCGTTAAATAAAACTCTTGAAAGTTAGGGGAAAAAAAATGCGGAAGAAATCGGAAATCAACC
>NW_018108444.1:29729-31537 GCF_000183805.2 Loa loa
AATAATAATAATAATAATAATAATAATAATAATAACAGTAATAATAATGATAATAATAATAAATAAACAAACAATAATAACGATAATTAACAGTAATAGATGACAATAACGATAACAATAATAGTAATAATAATAATAGTGTTGAAAAAATTATAACTTACCAGTTTTAATACATTCAGTTGTTAAACATATTGTTGTTGTTTTCCTTATAAGTAAATAAATTAATGAACAAATTAATGCAATTGAAATAATGCCAAAAATTGTTATGATAGCAATAAATGGACGAGTAATCATACGTTTCCATAATGATTCCTGTATTATTCTTGGCTCATCCATATTTCACCCTCAAATATTTATTTATTGATTAATAAATATTACTAATAACAACTAAAAAAAAAATAAAAATAAAAAATGATTGAAATAAAAACACAAAAATTTGCAAATAATTTCAATAACATCATTATATAAGAAATGTTCAATTCATTTTCATCCTTAAAATTTCATTTTATCATTTCAAATTAGTAAAAATTTTCTTAGAATAAAATTTGTTATATAATTTTCAAAATTTATTATTTGATTTCTGATTAGTAATAATTTTCTGATATCAAAATATGACAAAAAAAAAAATTTATTTCAATGATAAAATCATAATAACATCTACAAATGGGAATGATGGAGCATATTTATTACATATATTACACTGAAATAATCCTTTAATCCTCAAAACTATTATCTATTTCAGTACATTTTTTCAATTTGTTTAAATTTTCGTCCTTTTTTTTGAAAATTTAATAATTCGAAAATAAACACAAAGTATGAGAGTAATTATTTATTCTTCATTAATTCTACAACTGATTAATGACAAACCTAATTTGTTAGAATAAAATAAATGATTAATGAAGATGACAATACCAACAAATATTTATTGGATAGATTTAAATTTATTATATCAGTAATTTTACCTTGTATTATCAGTACCATATCATATTTTACTAATGAGAATGAACAGGAAATGCAAAATTATTAATGCAAAATGCAAAAAATGCAAGATGCAAAAGATGCAAAATGCAAAAAATGCAAAATGCAAAAAATGCAAAATGCAAAAAATGCAAAATTTATAATCAATATTTACACAATTATCTAATCAATACCGATAAATTTATGTGGTTATAATTGTAATTCAAAAAATTACAATTCGAACTTTTACTTAATTACTGCTATTTTTTTAGTTTCTCTCTCTCTCTCTCTCCCTTCTTTTTCAGATAAATAAATTTGACAATATTTATTAAAATTTATGATTAAAATGTGCAAGAATTGATGATAATAAGCAAATTTTTACCATATAAGCTAATTTATTAATTATTAAAATCAAAGTTTAAATTAAATAAATTCAAAAAAATTAAACAAATAATCAAATTAACACAGACATATAAGGAAAACAATTTTTTTCATTCTTAAAAGGAAAAATGTAAGCAAAAATGAGAAGGCAACAAAAAAGCTCTTAAATATTCGTACTTAAAAATGGTTGAAAATGTAAAATAATTATAGGGTGGAGCTATATATAATATAACTTCAAGCAAAACGATCGTAGTAACATTATTATTTTCTATTTATTATTATTATTTATTGTTATTTTTATCATTACTATTATTATTATTATTATTATTATTATTATTATTATTATTATTATTATTATTATTATTATTATTATTATTATTATTATTATTATTATTATTATTATTATTATTATTATTATTATTATTATTATTATTATTATTATTATTATTATTATTATTATTATTATTATT
>NW_018108444.1:32843-34366 GCF_000183805.2 Loa loa
ATCCATCCATCATCATCATCCATCCATCCATCCATCCATCATCATCATCATCGTCATCATCATCATCATCATCATCAATCATCATCATCATCATCATCAATTTTCAAACTTTTCTTTTTTTCTCAAATGAAATACTTGAAAATTTATAATTTACTTTTTTAAATTAGACAAGTTATTTTAAATATGAATTAACAACAACAATTGCTAGTACTATTACAGTATTATTACAGCTACTACCATTACCACTGCTACAATAACAACGACAACAACTACTATTGCTACTATCGTTACTACTATTACTGCTGCTACTACTACCACACCTGCTATTATCACAATAACTACAATTACAACAACTACTATAACAATAACAGTTATTACTATTACTACCATTACTACTACTAGCACAACAGCAACCAATACTATTACCACAACAACAATAACAACAACAACAACTACTACTACTACTACTATTACTACTACTGTTACTGCAATAGCAATAACAACTACTGCTACTACAACTACAACTACAACAACAACTACTACTACCACTACCACTATTACTACTACTCCTACTACCATATCTGTTACTACAACTACAACTACAATAATAACAACTACTACCACTACCACTATTACTACTACTACTACTACTACTACCATATCTGTTACTACAACTACAACTACAACAATAACAACAACAACAACTACTGCTACTACCATTATCACTATTACTACTACTACTACTACTACCAGTACTACTATCACATCTGCTACTACTACCACAATAACTACAATTACAACTACAACAACAACATTTACTACTACTACTACCACTACTACTATACTACTACTAGTACAGCGGCAACTACTACTACTACCACAACAACAACTATTACTACTACTACTGCTATTGCTACAATAGCAATAACAAACAACTACCGCTACTACAACTACAACTACAACTACAACTACAACAGGAGTTATTACTACAACAATAATAACAACAACAAACAACTACTACTATAACAATAGCAACAACAACTATTTTATTACATTAATAATGGTTATTTGAAACAATAAAAACAATATGAAATGGAAAAGTTGAAAAATTTTCCAACATTTGACGTTTTGCAAAAATAGTAAAACTTGACAGATTTTAAGCGAACAAATTTCTCTTCTTACGTAATACACATACACACACATACGCACACACACATATACACACAGACACACATATACACATACACATACATATATACATAGATACACACACATACACATACATACATACACAGATACACACACACACACACACACACATACACATAAGTATTTAAACGTATATAATCGGGAGAGATGTTAACAAAATGAATGAATAATAAGCATCGAAAGATGTGGACAGAAAGATATAAGCAAGCAGTCGTAAATTTTCAATGAAAAGTATAAAAATACGTGTCTGCTTATCTGTTTATCTGTCTGTATCTGTTTATACATACATATATGTGTGTGTGTGTGTATGTGTG
>NW_018108444.1:35161-36874 GCF_000183805.2 Loa loa
AATTTTGATTGGATGTTAGGCAACTATTTTTGAAATGAGTAAAGGAAGATGGAAATGATCGGCTAAATGAAAAATAATAAATTTTTATTTGTTTATTTTACATTTTATTATTTCGAAATAAAATATTGAAAAAATAAATAAATAATTTTCATTTTTTATTATCACAAAAAATTTGTTAATTTTTGATTTATTACAGCAAATGAAATTTTTTCCATAAACTAAAATTTTTGTTTTTATTCTTTTCCAATTTGTTTTCGTTTGTTTGTTTGTTTGTTTGTTTGTTTGTTTGTTTCTTTGTTTGTTTATTTGTTTGTTTTTTTTTCATATTACAATGTTACTTCAAATATTTCAATTTCATAATGTCATCATCTTTATGGCTAACATCACGAACAACGATATGTAAAAGAGTTCTATCCATACTTGTTTTAAACATACCGATAGCTAAACAGGCTAATACGGAATAGGTAATTCCGGTTGCAAAAGGTATAGCGAAAAATTTTCTTAGATGGTATTGATAAGATACGATTTTTTACAACGTCATTTTCTCAAGACTAATATTATATGTGTTCTGTAATGAAACAGCAGCGTTACATCTTCATATTTTCTGATTTAAGGCCGGATTGGATCATTAATGATAGTCTATATGGCCAAGACATTTCAACGAATTATTGTAATTTCTTCTTTGTGGCTATTGCTGAAGCAAATGGCTAGTTGACAATAGTGTATAATTTTAGGAAGGCAATAGTCCTTCATTCTGGAAATGTGCCCAGCCTAGCACAACTACTTCTTTAATAGCATGACCTTTAATAGTAGTGACCCCTTGTCTATTCAAGAATGTATTTTATTATTATTAGTTACGTAGACAGGCGACAATGGGATAGTGCTGATGGAAATGTTTCAAGAAGTCGCAGATGGAGGCGACTGATGACCCAATAATTCAGACCTAAAAAGCTAGTAAAATAGCAAACCTAAAACTAGTAAAATAATTAAAATGATAGGAATATACAGTAACTAGAACTAGAACTTTTATGGGGAAAAAAATAATTTAGCTAAAATTCAGTAAATGATCATTGGTAGTCCTGTAGTCATCCGAATCTGCATATAGTTGAATCTTCTCTACTAAATTAATCCCTACTTATTCTGGATATCTTCTTAGAGCTTCTGAAGTTTCTATTGAAGCTTACATGCATGCAAGGCTTACTGCATGCAAATTGCAAGATAATTAAGCAAGGTATGCTTAATAAGCAATTCTTTTCTTTGTCAACAATTTTCGGAACCATTTTGTATTGTTTTTAACAAATCAATCCCTCTTTTTTGTCTCGAGAAAGAATTGTAAGGATTCTGTGGAAGACTTAAACTATTTTTTCTTTTTTTGTTTAATATGTTGTTAAAGAGCATCAGGAGAGGGATTTGGAGAGTGACCTTCAAATCTTGCTTACTGTAACTTCTTGATGATTGTTAACTTTAAGCTACCTCTTTGGAATTACTCATCTCTTTTAGGTATAGGTTTAAAGTAGAGGAGGATAAATTTGCAAATACATAAAAACGATTGTGTATTTGACATTTTGCATTATCTAGATGAACATGAGTGGACATCATGAACGTTTTTCTGATACACTGAAACATATTCATTAAGATTATTATATTATTATTATTATTATTATTATTATTATTATTATTATCATTATTATTATTATTATTATTATTATTATT
>NW_018108444.1:37878-41175 GCF_000183805.2 Loa loa
AAAAAAAACCGAAAGAAAAATAGTTATTGTATTAGAAAAAATAATAACGATTACTTCGGAAAAACAATGATTAATTCTGAAAAACAATGATCGCTTTGGGAAAAACAAGGATTACTTTGGCAAAAACAACGATTACTTTAGGAAAACAACGATTATTTCGGAAAAAACAACGATTACTTCAGAAAAACAACGATTACCTCGGAAAAAACAACGATTACTTCAGAAAAAACAACGATTACCTCGGAAAAAACAACGATTACTTCGGAAAAAACAGTGATTATTTCATAAAAAAGCAGTAATTACATCAAAAATACATTTGAAAAACAAAAAAAAGAAACAAACAAAAAAAATTGATTAAAATTACAAATAATTTATTATTTGACGTTATTGTTGAAATTTTGTATGCAATATGATTTTACAAAATTTAGTAAAAAAAATGAGAAGGCACTATGAAATTAAAAAATTAACATTTTCCAGTATGAATATTTTAATTTAATTTTAACGTTTACTGTATATTGTCATCCATTAACAATGTCATTTATTAAATTGGAAAAAAAAAAGATTAAATTATTGAATAAATTATTTTGCTTTTTTTTTCGTAAATTTCTGTCTCTCTAATCAACTTTATCAAAATATTTGTTTTTTTTAAAATTCCATTCAGCAAGTACTGTTCATCTCAAATGTCATCACCTGTCAACACTTCCAAGTATTGATCATTGGTAATGATTTAATTGGATTTGGGTAAATTTTAATTTTTCCTCCATATCAATTTATCATTTGATTGCTGATAGTAATTGTAAACATATGAAAAATGAAAATCTGATTGGAATAAATTTTTCAATTTTTGATATTTCAATATAACTGATGAAATTTTTAATTAAATATGTAAAAAAAAGCAAACAAAAGTTTACTCCTTTACCGATATTTTTAATCTATTTGTTAATTCGCTATTGTTTAATTAAAATGTAATCAAGCAAAATTATTAATTAAAATGCATTAATATGTTATTATTCAATCAATTACCATTTAATTAATTGGAATTCGACACCATTTAAATTATATCATTTATATAGATTGATAAATTATAAGATGACTTATATAAAAGACAATGATTTTCCTTATATATATGTTTATATAAAACCAATATTTAAATTACTTATCAATGGTCAGCGTTATGATCATTGCAATTAATTAGTTTCGTCATCAATATCATCATTATCATGATTGATTTTATAAAACTATTCTATAATTTGTAGAAAATATAAGTAATACACAAAAGTATGGGAATATATTTTAAAATAACTTATCAATTAATAAAAAAAATATATATATTAGTACAACATTTTACCAAATTTCACTTATCATTTATCAATTAATTATCTCCTGGAATAGTTTAGCAAACAGTTTTATTCATAAAATATGATAACAATGAAAGGAAGAGATAGAAAATAATTGGGAAATAATATTGATAAATGTATTCAATGTTCAGAAATGATTAAAAATTTTTAAAATTTTCTGAAAAAAAAAGAAATGGAAGCAAAATTTTTTGTTTTTTTATCATAACTTACAATTATTCGTCCAATAAATGTCAACTAAATTTTTTTTTTTTTTTTTTTTTTTTACCACTGATTTTATCATCCATTTTTATTTTTATTTTTATTTTATTTTTTTTTTTTTTGTTAAATAACTTTCTCAAATTTTATCTTTTTTTTTGTAAACAGAGCAAAATTCCAAAATATTCAGTCTAACTTTAAACATTTAATATTTGATCCAATCTTTCAGTTAATTTGCTTTAAAAACATATTTAGCTTAAATTTGAATACAAAAAAACTTGACTAATTTACATTTTAAATTTAAATTTTAATTTTTAATTTTTAATTTACATTTCAAACAAATGCAAAATATTTATTAGCAAAAGCGAAAAAAAAACACATCAAAAATCAATTAATTTTTACTTGTATGTGTTTGTTTGTTTATTTTTCCTTATTTATTCATTTATTTCATTTATTTATTTGTTTGTTTGTATGTATGCAAATAATAAGCAAAAATTATTTTTAGGCACAGAATGAAAAGAAAACGGAAAACAATTCAGAAAAAAAATAAAATTTACAGTAAGCAAATTCTTTGAACAATGATTAAAATTTAAATAAAATTTAAAGAATAGAATCATATAAACATTTGTAAATACATTTTATGTGACAGCGTGACAAAATTAGTAAAAATAACAAAAAAAAAAAAAAATTAAATAATGAATTACTTAATAGAAAGCGGAATGATTCATTATTGGGTTTATTTAATATTTGTGTTGAAAAAAAAAAAAAAGGGATAATGAATATAATGTAATCATTTCTGATGTATAATTAAATCATAAACCGGAAATATTTGTTGCATTTATCGATAATTTATTATTAAACATTTCCAATGATGCAAAGATGTAATTTAATTTTTAAATTTTCACAAAAAAATTTTAAATTATAATTTACCAAAAAAAAAAAAAAAGGTGGAATATTTGCGTGGAAGGGAAAATGGATTATTTTTACTAATAGTGTTATTTATGTAATTAATAAATTTTTTAAAAGAATGGAAAATTATTCCGCTAATTAATTAAACTGCAAAGTTTTTGTTTTTATTGTAAAAATTTTCTTGAAACTTTTTCAAAAAATAATTTGCAATAACTCAGTTGCAAAATTTTATATTTAATTATTGTTATAAAATTTAAAATTTAAAAAAACAAAAACAAAAACAAAAACAAATCATCCTTTCTATTACTTTAATTTATATGACGCATTAAAAGTGGTGTAAAATGTGAAAAAAAATATTTTTCAATTAATTAAAAGGAAAAATTAACGCAAAAAAAATTTTCCTTTTAAACTTTAACAAATACTTAATGAAAAAGAAAAAATTTTTTTTTTTTGACAATTATTCAAACAATTTTACAAACAAAATTAAATCCAGCATGTAATTTTCAAAAAGAAAAATAAAAAAAAAAGATTTTAAAGCAATAAATTTAGAAAAATAGGCGGAAGGAAAGGCGAAAATATTTCAATGAAAATTTTATTAGTATTAGAAATTTCGAAAACAAAAAAAAAAAAAAATTTAAAACAAAGATCTCTCAAAGAAATGCATTTTTTAAATGAAATTTTATCCATCAGTAATACTTCTTTAATTTTCTTCCTTTGTGGTAAAAACAAAAAAAAAAACGAAAGTTTTAAAAGAATTTATTTTTCTTTAACCAAAAATTAATTTAGAAAAAATTTCATTTTTTCTTTTTAACCGAAAATTGAGTAGGAAAAAAAA
>NW_018108444.1:41469-45324 GCF_000183805.2 Loa loa
AAAGTTATTTTTGTTTTTGTTTTTTTTTTTTTTTTTTTTTTTTGTCTATATTTCAATGATATATGGAATATGAAATATATGCATAATCCAAATATAATTGCATTTTCTCCATCAAATTAATAAATTAAAACATTGAAATTAGAAGTTATGTCGCCACAATTGTCAAATTTTATCAATAGGCATTTTGAAAATAACATATCGTCGCATAAGGAATAAAATGATAATTTAATATTTAATCATCAATTTGATCGAAGTTTGCTTCCGGAAATTTGACCTGAAAATCATTCATGTCATATTGTAATAGTTTCATTACGATTTGCGATAAAAATTTCGGAAATTTTAATCATAAACATCAAATGTTGATCGATTAAGTTTGTTAATAGTCAATCCTACGAAATTAACCATTTAATTGAATTATTCTAGAGAAACTAAAACATTTGATAGCTATCAATGGTACCGTATCATGGTTAAATGAATTGAAGTGTAATATTATTGTTAAAGATTTAAATTATTAAAATTTAGTTTTATAATTTCTTAAATTTCCTTTTCTTCTTTTTTGTAATTTTCACTTGCAGTAAATAAATTTATTTCATGAAATTAGCCAATGAATGATTTGTAAGAAATTTGAGTTTAAAAAAAAAAAAAAAAGAAATGGAAAAATTTGGAACAAACATAGAATTAGGCATAAAAATTAATTAATTATTAAAATAAATGAACAAATAGTGAAACAAAGAAGATAAAGCTTTAAAAAAAAAAAGAGGAGTGGACAAGGGGAAAAATAAGAAGATGAAAAATCAAATGAATGAATGAAAAATGGAAAAAAGGAATAGGACAAAAGAAAGAAATGGAATGAAATGGAATGAAATGGAATGAAATGAAATGAAATAAAATAAAATATAATGAAATGGAATGGACTGAAATAAAACATAATGAAATATAATGAAAGAAAATAAAATAAAATAAAGTGGGATGAAATGAAATGAAATGGAATGAAATGAAATGAAATAAAATAAAATACAATGAAATGGAATGGAGTAAAATAAAACATAATAAAATATAATGAAAGGAAATAAAACAAAATATGATGAAATAAAATGAAAATGGTATGAAATGGAATAAAATGAAATGAAATGAAATAGAATGAAATAAAACAAAATAAAATACAATGGAATGGAATGAAATGAAATAAAGTAAAATAGAATAAAATAAAATAAAATAAAATAAAAAATATAATAAAAATAAGATGGAATGAAATGGAATGAAGTGGAATGAAATAATTGTAAAACAAAATTAAATAAAATAGAATGAAATAAAATGAAATGAAATGAAATTTAATAAAATAGCGATAAATAATGAGCTTTTTCTTTCATTCATTCAATTCATTCTTCTTTTTCATCATCATCATCATCATCCTCTTTCCTCATTGTCTTCTTTCTTTCATTCTTTCATTCTTTCATTCTTTCGTCTTTTTTTTCTTTCTTTCAATTAATTATTAAGCCTAAAATTGGTGACAACTTTTTGAAATGTAATTATTGATAATAGCTGATGATGAAATTCAAATCGTCCAGTTAGAATTTTTCCAAGTGTACGTCTAAAGCTTGCACCAAAGAATAAATAACAAAAGAAATTGCCAGTACAATTGATAACAACCAATAGATTGGACATATCAACCAAATATACCAATATATGATAAACCTAGAATAAATTCTTCACTTTTTTTCTTTTAAATATTTTTTACCAAAAAGAAAATTTAGAAATTAATTAATTAATTTTAATTTGACCAAATATACTAATATATGATAGACCTATAATAAGTTCCTTTTCTTGAAATATTTTTTACCAAAAAGAAAATTTAGGAATTAATTAATTAATTTTAATTTGTCCAAATATACTAATACATGATAAACTTATAATAAGTTCCTTTTTTTCTTTTAAATATTTTTTACTAAGAAAAAATTAAATATTTTTTAAAAACAAAAAATTAAATATAATAAAAAAATTAAAAAAATTAAATATGTTTAAAAATTAAATACTTTAAATGATTTAAATAAAAATTAAATATAAGAAAAAAATTAAATATATTTAAAAATTAAATACTTTTAAATTTTTTTTATCAAAAAAAAATTAATTAATTAATTTTAATTTGGAAAAAAATTTGCATTTTTTGGGAAAAAAATAGTAAGACAAAAATAAATTATCACAATATGATTATTTTTTCTTTAATTTTTCTTTGTTTTTACTTTTTTTTTGGGCATTTTATATTTACATAAAAATATTATTTGGAAGGAAAAAATTTTTACACGAAATTTTAAGTTCTTTTAATAGTGATATTAAATGAAACATTTAATTGATACAGTTATTAAATTATTAAATTAATTTTAGATTTTTTAAAATTAAAATATTTCACTTTTCTTTTTTCTTTTTTTTTGTGTTCATTTTAAAGATATATGTATATATTTGGATAAATTTTAATTACCTTTTCCGCAAAGACCATTTCAATAAAATTAACCAAAAGAGCGGCTGAATTACAAAAGATGAACATGAAAACGACCAATATAAGACTAACAGTATCAGAATCATCTGAAATGAATTAATTTATTATCATTTATTGATTAAATAACAAGTAATGATTTGATAATAAGTAATGAATTAAATTGAAATTTTCATAAAGCTCTAATTTATTTCGCAAAAAATATCAAAGAAAATGTTATTTACCATTCAAATGGATACTGTATAATTTTATTTTTTGCATTAAAAAATTATTCCAATTTTATTATTTCATACCGGTTAAAAAAAAGAAAAAAACTTGTTACTAATGATGATTTGTTTAGGTTGAAAATATATTTTGAAAAAAAAAAAGGGAAAGAAAGAAAGAGTAAAGGGATAAAATAAGATAATTAGCATTAGCATATTGATAATTAGCATATTGACAAATAGCAAAAGTTTTAAAATTTAAAAAAAAAAAATTATTGACCAGAAGTGCCATTTTTGAGTACAGCTCGTACAACTAAAACATTAAGAATAACAATAAGTAGAAGTGGTCCAACAGCCATAAATATCGTATACATATAGGTATAATATAATTGATAATATGTTGCATTATTTCGAAGTTCTTAAAATTAAATTATCAATTGAAGTGAAAATAATTAATGAAATATTTGAAAATTTATTTTTGAAAAACAAACTTTAAAAATAAAATTTTATATAATTTCAAATTTTTTTTTTTGAAAATTAAAGATTAAATTTTATATATCACAATTTTTGTATCCTTTTGAAAGAACGATCACAATTATTTATTGATTCATAAATTAAAACTAATAAATTAATCGTTTAAAATGATTGTATTTTTGAAAATTATAAAACAAAAAAAGTAATTTTATATTTCGTCTTCTTTTTTCGGTTTACAATTTACCATTTATTAATATAATTTGGAAAAAAAAAATTAATTAACAGATATTATTGCACAAACATACCAGTAGGACAAACTTGTACTGATAATGTATTATTTCGTATTTCATCAATACAATCAATAGCTGTTAATTCAAAAAAATGTGGCACATTATACAAAAATGATATAATTGCAATTGATAAAACAGATAATCGAGCAAATCTGTAAAAAAAAGTATTTTTTTCAAATATCAACTTTTTCATTATCATTAACAAAATATAAACTAAAGAATAGCAATATTGATTAATTCAATCAGTCATTGATAATTTACTTTTTGTTATAATTAACAAAATATAATAATAAAGAATAGCAATATTGATTAATTCAATCAGTCATTGATAATTTACTTTTTGTTATAATTAACAAAATATAATAATAAAGAATAGCAATATTGATTAATTCAATCA
>NW_018108444.1:46212-51317 GCF_000183805.2 Loa loa
ATAATTAACAAAATATAATAATAAAGAATAGCAATATTGATTAATTCAATTCAGTCATTGATAATTTACTTTTTGTTATAACTAACAAAATATAATAATAAAAAATAGCAATATTGATTAATTTAATCAGTCATTGATAATTTTTTTTTCATTTCTTTATGAAATCGTATGATATTATAGGTTAATAACAAAATTTTGCAATGAAAATGTTATGAACAGTATTAAATTACGATCAACGATCAACTAATTTGCTATTGTTAACAAATTTTATCAAATTTTTATATACCATTGTTATCAAATTTTATATCAATTTTACTTGATAAAATATTAATTCAGTATTATCAAATTATTAAATTACAATCGATTAGCATCGATTATTCATCATTGTTATCAAATATTTATGTTATTATTATCAAATTTACCAATTTCATCACAATGAATTATTATCAGTGCCACTAAATCTTATCAAATTCTTATCAATCATCTTTTTTCACCTCTAGCATTTCTTATTTTTTATCAAAATATTTATTTGCTTATAGTTCTGCTAACAAATGATAATAATTTTTTTTTGATAGAATTAGGATAAATGAAAATATTTCTTGCCATATTTTTGCTTTTCTTCATTTTTGCCAATTTTTTCTTAAATTAATTGATCGATCGGCGAATAATTTTTGATTTATTGAAAAAATAAATCAAATATATGCAAAATATATTTGCTTTTTTCATAACATTTATTTATTGATTTTGAAAAAAAAGAAAAAATGGCATTTTAAAGTTTATTTTATTTTTTTGCAAATTAAAAATTCCACAATTTTTAAATATTACATTTTAGAAAAAAAGAAAAAATTATTTTCAAATAAACAAATTTGAAAATAAAAAATTTGATTGAAAAATTTCTTAAGAAGGTAACTTAAATTTAAATTTAAAAATTTGTGAAATATACGACAAATAAAAAATTTAGTAAAATTTAATTTAATTTACAAAAAGAAAAAAAACGAAAAAAATAAATTACTGTATTTGGTGGAAATTCTTTTGGATGGAAAATTTTTTTTTGCAAAACTTTTGCAAATTTTTACTATTGTTAAGTGAGGAAAATAAAACTAATATATAATGAAATTTTACTTTTTCTATAAATTGTAAAATTAAGGAAATGTAATGAAAAAGAAAGGGAAATGAAGAGAAAGAGAGAAAGAGAGAGAGAGAGAGAAAGAAAGATAGAGAGAGGATTCGGAATGGAATTTGTAATAAAAACAATTAAATTTAATGCTATTTCAATAGTCCTTAAAGAGACATAAATAATGGATTCTGGTATCTAAATTGGTTCTTTCATGAAAATTAGCATAAATAATAGCTTTGAGAAAAATCGAAAATATTAAAATTGTTTTTTTTTCCCCCCAAACAAAGCAATATTTTATTAAAACAAATAGAATATAATTTTTGAATTTTAATTAATTAATCATATTTATATATGATTTATTAATAGTATGGCTTTTTGGAAAATTCATCAATTATTGTTATTATTTGTTTGCAATATTCATTGAATATCACAATTTCTATTTATTGCTAATTTTCTTCTCTAATAAATTTTATCTTTCATTTAAATTATTCAATAAATTTTAAACAGTATAATTGTATGATAAATTGATTAATGATAGACTTGATTAGTAATTGATTAATAAATTGATTACTAGTAAATAGGTTTTTATTTTTCATCGTGTCATTTAAAATAAATAGATAGAAACAAAAAAAAAAAAAGAAATTTCCTTTAAAAAAAAATTTACTCAAAAAAAATCTTTTAATTCTAAAATTTTAAATTAATTTAAATTGATTTCCAGGATTTTCATCATCTAATCAATGGTTTAATTCAAAGAAAAAAAATATTATAAGAAAATTGATAATTATGGTGATAAATTATTAAAAAAAAGGAATAAAGTTTGATCTAAAATTAAACTAATACTTATTTAAAACACTCATTTAAATCATTTGTTTTTAAAATAACTGTTTAAATTAAAATGCTTATTTAAATTGGAATATTTATTTAAATTATTTCAATCCATTTTCAACTAACTAAACAACAATTTATGCTATAAAAGTAAATTTTAATTATTTTTAAAAATTTAAATTACTTTATACCTTGGAGTGCAAATTTTATCTTTAATTTTAGCTGATAAAACAATTCGAACAAAAAAATCAGCAGCTGCAGCAACACAAAAATAAACAGATGTCGTTTGTAGGATTGTACTAATTGGAAAAACAATTTCCGCACTTCGACCATAAACAGTTGCCAAAACTGTAATTGCCAATGCAATTAATTATTTTTGATTTGTTAATCCATTTTGAATTTAATTTTCAATTTTAAATTCAAATTTTTCCATAATTCATTTAAAATTTTACACAACAATACAAAATGTTACAAAAAAAGTAAACGAAGGAAATTGGCAATAAATGAAAAGATGAATAATTTTAATGACAGAAAAAATTTTTTACCATTCAATTAATTAACAAAAGTAATTTTTGTAATTCAATTAATTAATCATAGTTTAAAGTTTAAAATTTATTCAAAGATAATAAAATCATTATGAATTGATTGATATGTTCAAATAAATTTTGCAATAATATACAAATATTAATTTTAATATTAATTGATGTATTAATTGTAACTTAAAAAAAAGAAACTTTTTTCGCAATTACTGTATTTATCGAATTTTCATTACCTGCTGGGCCATGATGCCTCCATGCTTCTAAACCATATAGAATAATTGCTGTCCATATCATACAAAAATCACTTAATGCTAATGCAGCTAAATAAATATTTGTTGAATGTCTTCGTTGTTCGATACTTCCATAAACAGCCATTACCAGAAAATTCCCGATAATTCCAATTAAACCAATAATTGGTAATATTACACCTGATACTATCAAATTATATTTCTGAAATATTCAAATCTTTTATTAACTTACTATTCTGTTTCCTTTCTTTTTTTCCCATCGTTATTTTAAATTTTACAAAATTTTATTAATCAAATTTTTAATTAATATTAGCTAATAATTTATTTAAAATACTGTTTACAATTTAATTTTGAAATATTTCTGATAGTTAAATAATTTACAAAAACAAAAAAAAAAACATTTCAACGTTAACTAATCACTTTTTATGAATTATTTTATTGAATGTTAAAAATTTGATTGGTTCAAAGTTCAAAGTTGAGAGGAATAAAAAAGTAAATTTTGAATGTAATTTAGATAAAAGTAGGAAAAAATTGGTAGAAATAGGAAAAAAAAGAATTAATCTCAACAAATCAATTCTTCAATTTCTATGAAAAAATATGATCAATCTAATTAATTCAAATATAACTAATTAATTAATTAAAATAATGCAAAATTAACTTACGATGTATTGTGAATCCGATGAACCCAAACAAATATCACAAGATGGTAATTGCTTATCGAAAATTTCCATACTTCCTAATACATTTACACCTTTCACTGATATATCGCATATAAAAATTAATAATTTAAAATAAAAAATTAAAAACAGAAAAAAACAAATAAATAAATAAAACTTTGAAACTTTGATAGTTAAAAGTTGGTTATGCTTTTTGAAAAATTTAACGAGTTAAATTTCATTGAGCTTCTGGGAAAAATTTTGTTGAATAAATTAAATTAAAATGCTAATGTAAATAATTAATTAAGGATTAAATTTTGCATAAATGATCGGTTAAATTTACAGTGATAGATGTTTTTTTCTTTTTTTTTTTTGAATGGATCAGTGGTTTTATGTTACAAAAATGAAACAATAAAAAATCAATAATTTACATAATTTAATGCTCATATTTGCATAAATTTTATTCAGTTTAAAATTTTTGGCGAATTTAATTTATCATCAAAATTAATTAACTTGTATAATCATTAAAGTTGTAATGAGAAGTATCAAAATTTCTGTGAATGTTACAAATTTTTCGTTGACAATATGACAGCGAATAATGTATGACAAACTATTAATATGCTCTTAATTATAATCAATTTAGCTTATTAAATGATTATTTAATTATGATAAATTAATTTAAATTTGGCACATCTTGAAAAAAAACTATCAAACATTTGAGAATTTTTTGAAATTTTCGGAAAAAAAATTAAAAATAAAATAAAAAATTATAATGCTATTCCGACATTTGTATGCTCAAAATTTTTAATCTATGATAAACATTATTAGAATTTTCAAATAATCATTGATAGTAAAAATGATAAAGACCGGATAAATTGAATTTTCAAATAATCATTGATAGTAAAAATGATAAAGACCGGATAAATTATCAGTGACTTAACAATTAACAATAACAGATAATTTGAAATATTAATTGTCTGTTAAAATTTCAGGAAATTATAGATTGGAAATTTTGTTCAAATATAGATTAAAAAAAAAAAGATAAATTTGGAAATTTTGCACGCTACAAATTAAGCATCTGATGAAAATTCTTTCGATCTTTTTTTAAATAATAGAATTACTTAAATATAATTTAAAGTATAAAATGTGCAACGAAAATGGAAGTATATTTATACAAAAAAATATTTATTAAATGAAATTTTCCGGTTAAAATAATAATTTGAAATTAATAACAAATATTTATATTTCGCAAACATTTTTTCAAAAAACAAAAAAAAACACTGAAAAACTCTTAAACGGGAATGAATTTTTCATGTTCACCACAAAAAGGGCTAATGAAATTTAGTCGAAGAAATGTAATAATTAGAAGGTATTAATTAGCTTTAATGAAGCTGTTAAATGATAGGAATTTAATTCTAATTTAATATAAGCAAATTTTATTGATTGTATAAGATATAATTCATTATAGCAAAAAAAAAAAAGAAAAATACAATTTTTAATACAATTGCCGTTTTTTTTCTTTAATATTAAGGAAGTGAAAAATGAAACTAATTAAACGAAATGAAATTTGAATAAGTAATTAAAATTATCACAATAATTTTCCAACAAAGAATATTTTTTCTTCCATGATATGTTTTCAGTTTTTTTTTNTTTTTTTAAGAGGAGTTAATTAAATAAAAATTACAAACTAGGAATAAAACATTGATAATAAGAAAATGAA
>NW_018108444.1:52118-54756 GCF_000183805.2 Loa loa
ATTCATAATTATTCTAATTTTATTAAATGATAAAGTTTAATTAAATGATAATCAAATTAGCAAAACATCGGAATGACGAAACTTCAATGATAACACAGTATTATGGTATTTTCACTGACAAAAAAAAAAAAAAAAAATTAAAAAAAATAAATGGAATGCTCCTTCTCTAGCAATGAATGTTGTCTGTTATTTTTCGAATTGCTAAAAGGATAATTATATCTAAGATAAATTACATCCTAAAAATGATTTAGTAATATTAGTAAAAGAAGCATATCAAAAATTAGATAATTATTGATAAATTATTTCAAAATTTTAACAGAAAAGAAACCTGAATTTCTTTTTGTTTCTGGAAAAGAAAAACTTAAAATTTGAAACTTAATTTAGTTAGGAACAAATTAATTATTTAATTTGAATTGCATAAAAAAAAAGAAGAAAATGAAAATGAGTAATAATTATTGACAGGAATAATTGCTTAGGATAATTGCATCGAAAATTTGTTAAATAATTTAGTAATATTAGTTAAAATACATAAAAGATTAGAATAATTATCAGCAATTTATTTGAAATGGTTTTTTTTCTCAAAAATTTTTTTGCCAAGTTTTTTTTTTAAAAAAAAGGATGAACTTTTGAATTGTTAAAGATTTGTTAGTATATTTGTAAGATAACAATCAATTTAAATATTAATTAATTGCATCTAATATCACATAAATGGTATGCTTGGAATTTTAAACATTTTTTTTATTAATTATAACTAAAATTCGAAATCAAAAAAGAATGTTGAAAATTCGAAGTCGAAATTAAAACTAAACATTGAAAATGAAAAATTCGAAAAGAATTTTGCTAAAACTTTTGAGAGTTTTTAAACTTGATAAGATTCAAAAAAAAAATGTCAAAATTCTAAAAGTAAAATTTGCTAGAGTTCAAAAAATGAAAAACAAGTGAAAAAACAAAAAAAATAGGAAAAAAATGAAACAAAAATAAAATTAAGCCAATTAATTAGCGAAAATTTTGTAAAATAACTAATATTTTAAAGCCTTGCTTGCCAAAAATCATTAATTGCAGCATGTTTTTATAACTTCTAGAAATTTTATTAGTACATTCCAAAAATTGAACTGAATTTTTTACCTGTCGAAATTTGCAAAATTTGTATTAGCTAAATTAATTTAACTTCAGTTACGTTCAGAAATTTTTTTTTGTTTTAATCTTATCAAAATTTTTATTTCCAATGCTCAATTTTAAATCAAATTATTTATGATTAATTAGTACTACATTAATTGTTTAATTAATTTTTTTTCAGTACTTAAAATTCAACTTGCATTAAATTCCATTCTTATGCTTTGCCTGTGCAAACTGGATTACTGTTGTTGAAAAAAAAATCAAATTTGTATCATTTTACATATTTTTTACACAAAATCATCTCCAATATTTTTTTTTGTAAAGTTTTCTGAAAATTCATTTGTAAAATGATACAGTAAAAAAATAAAATACAGTAATTTATTTATCTATACAGTAATTGGTCTTCCTACGGTATAACTAATACATTTTGTTAAACTGTAAAACTTTGTCGATTCCATTTTTGCATCCGTTTGTAAAAAAAAAAAATTTATTCTCGAATGTTTAAGATATTTTGATAAATTTTTGCTAATTGATTAATTAAACTTGGATGAATTGATGAGGAAGTTTTTTTCCCTTTTTTTTTGAATTAAACTTTCAATAATTCATCATAAAATTTGACATCTGACATGGAAGACTTAAATCCGTGTGTTAATTAATTTTCGCATTAATTAATTTCATATGTTTTCGACAATAATTAGATGTGACCAAATGAAACCAACACAATGGCTTAGATAATAAATTAGTTTGAAAAATTAATTTTTCATTCGTTTTACTAATAGTGTGACATTGTGACATCCTACAGTACCATTTGATAATTGTTTCATAATATTTTTGTAATTTTATACTATTGGCTATTATCGTCTTTTTCAATTTCATAGCATAACAATAAAATGCTAATAAAATTTACATAATTTACTGTATGAATTCATGATATTATCATTAACATTTGATAAAAAAAAATATTTCATTTTATTTTATTGCATTAATTATTGTTAGAGTAAAATGTATGATAATTTATTTGAAAGAAAAAAAAATTGAGGAAAAATTTTATTTTAATCTAATCTATTATTAATTGATAATTTTTAATTTTAATTTACATCGTTTTTTTTTGTATAAATTTTTTATTTTATTGCTGTTTAAAAAAAAAAGTCTAAAAGAAAGAAAAATTATTTGTTCCAAAATTTTTAACATAATTTTAATACATTCTAATTATAAGTATTCTATTATTTGTTCAACACAATGATTATCAATTCTTCATTTAAATTCATTTATTTGCTAATTTTTTTCCTTTTCAAAAAAAAAAATCCATTAATTGAAAAAATTTTAAGAGAGGGAAAGAAAAGAAGGAGAAGAAAAAAGAAAAATGTGAAATTTTTAATTTCTTTTCTGATACTTCTCTAAAGAAAAAATGATAAATTGTTTATTTGTTGAATAAAATGCAATTTGTTCACTAACATTTCGTATATTTTTTTTTTTTTTTTTTTTAGTAAATTTCCAACCCTTAAACCCTTTTACCTAAATT
>NW_018108444.1:54839-57240 GCF_000183805.2 Loa loa
TAACTATTTCGTATTTATTTTTTTTTTTTTTTTTTTGTAAATTTCACCAAACCTTTCAAATTATGTCATTTTATCAAAACAATTGAATGAATGTTGTAAAATTATCATTTTGAAATTTGAAAATTTTTATGTTAAATGTGGAAATGCTCAAATTATAAAGTATTTAGTTTTGTGAAGTTTGTAAAGTTATATTTTTGATTTTATCAAAAGTATTCATACTATTATCATGTACTGATTTTGGCATGGTACTACTGTAATATACGGTACTAGTACTAATATGGCATATTAGTGCTGTATATAGTATTAGTACTGACATAGCAATATTACTGTTATCTGTACAGTACACATTGATATAGCACAATGTTACTGTTATATATAGTACCAGCATTGATATGGCACAGTGTTATTGTCACATACAGTACCGGCGTTGACATGGGATAATACTATTTCCTCACACTAAAAGTTAGCTTTAAATTATTATTTTTATAGTGTAATATTTCTCTTTTATAAAAACATAACGTTTTGTTTCGATGGAAAAATTTCAATATTGCTATACTGGTCACAGTATACTACCACAGTATCATAGCATACTATCGAACACCATACCAATATTTGTATTCCCTTTTCCCCAGATACTGATTAAACTTATCAATTTGTCAATTGTTTGAATAACATTCACATTTATTAAATATCAAAAGATTGAAATTATTTAACTTAAATAAAAAATGATTTCTCAAATAGATATTTTAAGTAATTCAAGTATTTTCCAAATATTTCGTTGCATTCTTTTATTAAATTTCATTTACAAATTTATTTTCGAATACAATAATAAAAATGATAAGGAAAATTGTTAAATGTTAAAATGTTAGAACATTGATAAATTATTTTGAATTAGTTACAATCATTTATTTAAAATTTCATTTCAAGTAATTATCTTAAAAAGTTCCAATAATGCATGCAAAAAAAAAAACCAAAGGAAAAAAGGTGGGAAAAAATGGTAAATGAGGAAAATTTATAATTCAAACATATAATTTCAACTTAATAACAAATATTTACAAAAATGAATGGTTTATAAATACTTCAAATTGACATTTAAATGTAAGGAAACAAATATAATTTCAAAAAATTCAATTATTTTTTTTTTGTTAGGATGGCAAAAAGAAATCATTGTTAATTCAGGAATTGTATTTGACACTGCTAATTTGAAATGTTTTAAAAGAAAACTCTTTAAGATGAGGTTTTTTTCTATTTATTCTACCGTAAATGTAAATTTAATTCTACTGGAAAAAGGAAAAGTAAATGAAATTTAGTATTACATTAGGATTATAGAATAGTTTGCAATATATGGATTTGAACCATCCTTTTATTGCTTATTTATTAGTACTTAGCAAATAAAATAGAATATATTAGTCAATCTAATCTTCCATTCTACGGTTAACCACTTCTCCAAAAAATTAATTATTAATTGAAATTACAGTAATTTTCTTCGAAAAACCACTTACTGAAAATTTTGCAAATGTAAACAATGAAATAAATATATAATTGTGACTAACAGGTCTCTAGTTGTGATAATAATATTTCATTATTTTGGTATTTTAAAATTATCAATTATACAATGATAGTAATCACATTTGAAAGCATTTAAAGATAAGTCAACGCGTATAAAAAGATGGTGACGTAATTAAAAGATGGTGACATAATTAAAATATATATTTTAATAGTTTGAAATTTGTTAAATTTGATATGAAAGAAAAAAAACGATGATAAAGTGGAAGAGGAATCGAAAATTTATGATAAAAATCAAATAAAATTTGAAATTTACAATCAAATAGAATTAATTCATTTTCTTTTTATTCAGAAATTAATATGCAAATTAAAAAAAAAAATTTCAAAATATATTAAGTTCAATCATTTGTTTTAGCAAAATTTCCTATTACCCATCATTCATACAATATATCATTTGATAATGAAATATCATTTATCAGTATGATATCAAAAGTGAATGAAAAAAAAGAAGTGAATCATCAAAACTAACATTAATGATCTGTCAAAGTTTTTTGAAATTCCTTAGAATTTTATTTATTTATAACCAATCCTAAATGGAATTTCTATGGAAAATTTAAAAAGAAAAAAACATTTAAGAAGTTATAGCAAAATGATAGTTTCAAGTTAATAAGCCTAAATTTGTATTTTGTAAATTTTCCATAACTAAATTTTATAAGATTTATAATATTGCTATTTAAAATTGTCCAATAATAAATTTCTAAAATTGCCGGATAGTATGCTTTTCAATAATTTCCGAACCGTATGCTTTCAAAATTTCCGGATAGTATGCTTTTCAATAATTTCCAAGTTGTATATTTTTCAAATTCCCGGATAGTATGCTTTTCAATAATTTCCG
>NW_018108444.1:57510-60453 GCF_000183805.2 Loa loa
TTTTAAAATTCCCGGATAGTATGCTTTTTCAATAATTTTCGAACCGTATGCTTTCAAAATTTCCGGATAGTATGCTTTTCAATAATTTCCAAGTTGCATACTTTTCAAATTTCCGGATAGTATGCTTTTCAATAATTTCCAAGTTGTATACTTTTCAAATTTCCGGATAGTATACATCATTATGATGAACTTTTTTTTGATATAAATTTTATTATAATTTCTAAATTTTTTTACAATTTTTTTTTTTTATTGATGAATGAAATGTTATATTTGTATGAAATGTTAGAATATGTTAAAAAGCAATGAAACAATGAAATAAATTTTGAAACAAATGATATGATATAGGTAGCATTTAACAAAATTATCCATCCATTGGATATGATTTATTATGATAAAATCAATTTCAAACGGATAGAATTATACCTTTATTATTTCTACCTTATTGTTTCTTATCTTAAAATATCATTTGAATTTGATAGAGATGAAATTACTGGATGAATATATGAAAGGATGATAAAAAAAAAAATAATGAAATATTTCAATTTTATTCATGCCTAATTAATAATATAAAACTTTTTATCACACCCATATCAATGATAATTGATATGATATGATATGATGATGCAAATTTATGTATGTAAACGCAAATAATTAAAAAATATTTAAATGGAAGTTGTATTGAAATTGAATGAGAGAATTGGTTAAAGTAAATAAATAATGATTAAATAATTATTAGTAGTTGAAAAAAGAAATAATTTTGATATTTTTGATAAAATAGGAAAATTTCCAAAATTATTTATTAATTTGACAAAGAAATTGATAATAATTTGAAACGAAATTGAAATTGTTTATTCAATAGTGTTAGTATTTTAATGCTGCAAATTATCAGAAATATTTATGTTTAAAAAATTGAAATAAAAATTGTAAATCGAAGCGAAAATTGGATCAATTAATAATTTAAATGCTAATTATAGAAAACATTTACCTTAGATGCTAATTTAGATGCTAATTATAGAAAACATTTACTCCATGTACATTGTAAAGCAAATTACAGAATTAAATGAAAATTGAATTTTAATTAATCCATTGTAAGCTATGAATAGAATTAATGACAGGAAAAGGATTGCAAAATTACGACAAAAATATTGGCATATTGGGAAATGATTTTACATTACTTATTGTAAATTTGAAAAATTTCATTTCGAAATTTTAAGTTTTTTTTTATAGAATTAAGAAACGATTAAGCATTTAATGAATTAAATATTATAATTAAAAATGCAAAAAAGTAGAATAATTTTGATTCAACTAATCAATATTATTATTAGCTTTATGATTATACTTATTCATATATTTCAGTTGTTTTATTTTTCAATTGCAGAAAAAAAAAGGAACCAATAAACATTAATGTTTCATTAAATGAAACATCTAAAAATGAAAATATTTTTGCGAAAAATTTTTCAACCATTAATTTTATTTCATACATTTACATATATCATTATGATTAATGATTATGTTTAGAATATTTAATTGATACGTTCGAAATTTTAAACCTTTTCCTTTTGGAATCATTTCGAAGATATTTATTAATTCTAAAATTTCATAAAATCCTTAGTAATTTTGCAAAAAAAAAAAAAAAATACTTCTACCATATTTTTGTTAAAATTTAGTTTCAACTTCTAGAAAAAATAATAACCATTCCTTGTGATTGGAAATTAATTACTGATATCTTTTTTTAGTTCATTAATTAATCAATTAGGGTTTGATAAATTTAGGAAAACACAATAATATAGATAAGGATAAACAAAAAGAAACAAAAAAAGAAGAAAATTACTGATAGATAATAGGAGAAATGTTTGGAAAACTAAATGAAACAGCATTCATGTATATTAGCATTTATCCTGTTGAATAATTGGAAATGAAAAAACAAAAGAAAAAAATAGGAACAAAAATTCTGGTAGATATTTTGAGAAATCTCAGGAAAGGTAAAAGTTCAATGAAAATTGAAAGTATTTAAATAATATGCAAAAAGAAGATTATCACTTAAAAATCACAATTAAATGTTATCAAAAGATGATGATAACTTAAAGGAGATTATCATCATTATCATCATCATCATTATCATCATCAACATTATCATCATCAACATTATCATCATCATCATCATCATCATCATCATCATCATCATCATCATCATCATCGTTCACATCATCAACATCGTTTACAACATATTCCTATTGAATTTGGCAAATTTACGAATCGAATTTTTTTAATTCAATTTTGAATACATAAGTGAAAAAAAAAATTGAAGAGGAGAAAGAATAAGGAGATAATTGCATAGAAGTGAATGCTTATCCAAGAAGTGTTTTTTTCATTTAAAATAATTCAAAAGATGTGTGATACGATCAATGGATATGTGATACGATAATTCAACGGATATGTGATATGATAATTCAACGGATATGTGATATGATAATTCAACGGATATGTGATATGATAATTCAACGGATATGTGATACGATCAATGGATATGTGATACGATAATTCAATGGATATGTGATACGACAATGAAATTGCTAATATTTTCAATATTTTTATATCTTACCTTGATATATCAATCTATTAGCAAACAATCTAACGTTATCTTTTTTTTTTTACCCACTAAAATTTGAATAGTTATGAGTAAGATGATATGATAATGAGAAATTAATCATCTTTATCACTTCTAAATTTACTTTCTCTTTATCTATTCAAAATGATATAATGTTAAAAGAATAAGAGAAAAAAGCGATAGATGGATAAGTGAGATAATATTGAAGCATTTTAGAATTTGACGTATTTCCGTCACGTAACCGTGGAAAAAATAAGAAGAAAAAAACCCTTGGCATATCTATTTTTTTGAACATTCATGAAAAAAAAAAAAAAAAGAAATTTAGAAAAAAGTAA
>NW_018108444.1:61010-63342 GCF_000183805.2 Loa loa
TAGCCAATCATATCAGCAATATAATTGTTATCAAAGTATAGTCCAATCATATCAGCATTATAATTGTTATCAAAGTATAGTCCAATCATATCAGCAATATAATTGTTATCAAAGTATAGTCCAATCATATCAGCAATATAATTGTTATCAAAGTATAGTCCAATCATATCAGCAATATAATTGTTATCAAAGTATAGTCCAATCATATCAGCAATATAATTGTTATCAAAGTATAGCTCATTGATGTCATCGTTATAATTAGTACCAAAATGGAGAGGTGAAATTTTTAAAATGTGAAATTAATGTAATGAATAAAATAAATTAAAAAAGATGAAATATTAGAAAAAACGAAGGAAAAAAGAAAAAGATAAAAATGAATGAAAAAGAATTTCCTTAGGAAAAAAGAGGACAAAGGAAAAAAAAGAAAAATACGATGAAAGTATATGAAAAGCTAAAATTACATTATCATTTTTCATAGTTGTTTGAGTTTGATAGAATAGGAAATTTCTTTTTTTGAAAAAAGCATTAAGCAAGAAAGCTAAAGTTACTATTTGTACAATGATAGGATTGAAATGATGTGAGAGGAAAAAAAAAATGATAAGTAAATCTTTTTGATCAAATAAGAATGGAATAACTAATTTGTTGGCTTTTATTTTAAATTTCCTTTTTATTTTACGAAAAGTTAAAAACAATTTTTACAAATATATTATCAATAAATATATTATAAATATATTTTATAAATACTATTGGTAATGACAATTGGACCAGATTATTTTAATTAGATGCAATTATTTATTATTATTGTTTGTTGTTGTTTGTTTTGTCGTTTATTATTGTTGTTGTTTATCGTTCTTTATTGTTCTTGTTGTTTATTGTTTTTTTTCCTTTGTTATTGTTTGTTGTTGCTGTTTATTGTTGTCGTTTATTTGCTGCTGTTTGTCTTGTTGTTCGTTGTCGTTTGTTATTGTCGTTGTTTATTGTTCTTGTTGTTTATTGTTTTTTTTCTTTTGTTTTGTTATTGTTTGTTGTTGTTTGTTTATTGTTGCTGTTTATTGCTGTTGTTTACTGCTGTTGTTGTTTATTGTTGTCGTTTGTTGTCGTTGTTTGTTGCTATTCATCTGTCTTAAAATCAAAACGAAATACAAAATTACCATTTACCATTCTTCCCCTCCCCATAGAATACGCCACCAATGCTTGTCTTACAGCTATTTTCAAACGTAAAATCGCAAACTGTTGCCCGAACCTATTGAATGTTTCCTTCTTTTTTTTTCACGGTTTTGTATGTCTTTTTTCATTTACTTTAAATGATTGCTAATTAGCATATATTATATTTCGCTATTATCTCAATCTCTACCATTGGTGTATTTCCAAATCTTATCAATCTCATAACGACTCCTCATATTCCATGATATTTTCATTATTGCATCAATCTGTGATAAGGATTCTTCGAAATCTCTCATAGCAATATGTATGTTTGCATTGTTCGCAGTTTTTGCATGCTATTTTTTACTCTTATTAAAACTAAAATTTCAAAGAATAGGGAAAATCTTTGTGTTTTAAAGATTTCAAATTTTCATATTTATCAAAAATGATAATATTAGCATATTTCAGGTGTGAAAGATCTCTCATACAAGATTTATGGCATCATTCGTTTGATAAATTAATCGTTGGATGGAAAAAAATGTAAGTAATCATTGCTAAAGATATAGTTAGTTAAAATTTTCTTATTTCCATTCCCGTATTCAAGATCACGCACTATTAATATCTCGTTTATTGTAGGTATCATCGATTTGAAAATCGATATGTTTACTATTTACTTAGTATTTGCTTACTTTACTTAGTTTGCTATTTGCTTAATTTACTTAGTTACTTTCTTTGCTATTTACTTATTTACCTGTTTGCTATTTACATGTTTACTATTTACTTGGTATTAGTTAATATATATTTTACTGTGTATAATTAACATAGATCGTGGTACGGTATAATTAACATAGATCGTGATACGGTCCATTTCTTTCACCTTGTATTTGCTGATCATATACTGCATAATGCTACGTGTTGACTACGTAGCACATTGCTGCATTAAAATCTTATTAAATTAAATTTGAATATTTCTAAATTAAGCTTACGCCACTAAAACTCAATTTCCTTTTGCAGAATCCTAAATCAAAAAAGCGTAAACACGACGCAATAAATGCATTCGATGCAATGCCAGAAAATGTCACTTTTTACGTTAAAAATGGTTCGACTTTTCTTTTTTGTCGCATATTTTTTGGATTTATTCGTGAAGGAATATATTTCACTTTCGCATAAATTCTTTCAGAAATCTTAT
>NW_018108444.1:63886-75679 GCF_000183805.2 Loa loa
ATCGTACATGGGCCAAAGGACGATGGGTTGGGCGTCGTTTGATCGTATATTTTTTGCCGAAGAATTTGTATCATTGAGCCCACATTATCCTGTAATATCTTGTTCATTTTTTCTAAAATTTGATCAAAATTATAAGTCTCACTCGTTCGTTATGAATTATTGTCTCACTCATTCGTTATGAATTATTGTCAAAGAAAAGTTGCAATTTTTTGATTCAGTAACTGTAATTTTTTTTCTCGTTTAATATCTGAAATATCAAAAAATCCACATATAGTGAGAAATCAAATTTCCATATGAATTGTTCATTACAGGCAGCAGCATGTAAATTAGGCCGTATTTGGGTGAACTGTAATCAGATGACGAATGTTAATTACATTGTACAACATAACGATTCGATTGAACATATAGGGCATCGTCATGAGCATCCTATCTTGGATCATTATATCAGAGTGATTGATAACGATAACAATATCATAGTGGTAGATAAGCCAGCAAGTATGCCGGTACATCCATGTGGTAGATATTGTGTGCATACAGTTTTGGGTATGTTACGTGAACAACGAGGTCTACGTGATCTTAGAGGTAAGCGCTTTTTTCTAAAACTTTATTCCACTAAGTAAACAAATTTTATATATTGTTGCGAACGAAAAAAAATTAACAGTGCTAGAACTGTAGTAAGTATTTTGGGACCGCATCATTAACATTACTTCGATTTTAACGTGACTTGTGGTAGGCGGGATAATTAACTTTAATGAGTTTAACATAAAGCTTATCAGAACTGGCAGATGTTAGATAAATTCCCACTTAAATTTATTGGTTGGTTTTTACTTTAGCATGAACTGGATATATCTTTCTAGCCTACCAGCATGTTTGTACTTCGTATGTAACTTATGAAGCAGATATTTATTTTATTAATTTAAAAATTAAGCAAAACATTTTTTTTTGCCGGCCATTTTTATGATCTATAAAACCAAATAGTTTAAATTTATCTTTTGAACTTCTATATTCAACAAACTTTTATAGTTGTACACAGGTTGGATCGCACAACATCCGGTGTGTTACTGTTTGCTAGAAATAGTGAAACGGATACCAAAGTTAGCTTTTGCTTTCCAGTTTATCAAATTTTAATAATTAAGTTGATTGCCAGCAATTTTCTGAGATACCTTCTTAAATTAATTTATATGAGCTATTATAACAGTAGCAGTTTTATAAATGGAATGACAAACTAAAGCATCGAAAATGCTTCGAAAAAGATTAGGAAATTAGGAAAAAAAGGGAAAGTATTATTATGTTACACACATAACATTGAAATTTTCTAATCATTAGTAATTTTGAAACACATATTGAATTTATTGTTGTATTTGTGACTGCCAAATTAATGATTGCTTTCAAAAATTGTTTTATTTATTGCATGTTAAAAAGAAAAGAATTTATTTTCAGCTAAAAAAGATGTTACGTGTTGGTGAAGTATGGCATAAAGAATATCTCTGTAAAGTGGAAGGCGTTTTCCCGGCGTGAGTGAACTTTTGTTTCTTGTTTTTAATTTTTTGTATTAGAAAACTGTGATGTATGCACTCTAAAATTGTTAAAATGAATAAAAAGGAAGAAGAAAGAATTGTTTACGTACTATAGCTGATAAGTTGAAGTAAGCTCACAATTAGTCTAATGCGTATTACTTGAAGTGAAATATTTTTATTTTGTAAGAAATCTTAATTTTGATCTGATTTCGTTATTTTAAGGAGAATTGATAATATAGTGATTCAGTGTCTTAGGTTTGTTGAAATCTATCGATCGGCTTGGCTGAGAAATTTATAGCTTAGCTTATCATCACTGTATTTCGCTATTAACCCTATTGTTGCTTATAATGGTTAAGGAGTGAAATCTAAATGTTGTAATTTCCACATTAATTCTTTTTTCTGAAGAGATAAAGAGATAATTTGTGATCGTCCTATTGGACCACTTGTTCTTTCGATGGGTATCCAGTGCATTCGTGATGATGGCAAGTGTGCTCGAAGCCGTTTTTGGCGTTTATGGACAGACGGTCAAACATCGATCGTTCGTTGTATGCTTGAAACCGGTCGTACCCATCAAATTCGTGTTCATTTGCAATATTTAGGTTAACTTCTTAAAGTAAATATTACATTTAGCAAAATAAGTGATATTTTAGAATGTTTGAAGATGTAAGTACTATTTCCCTGTTCATTTGAATGCTAACGGAATTTTCGTTTACTAGTCAGATGTTATCTGTCATACAATAGAATCTTCATTCATATATCATCATTATTTCAGGTTATCCAATAGTAGATGATTATATTTACAATACTGCTGCTTGGGGTCAAACCAAAGGCAAGGATGGAAATTATGGAAAATCATTGGATCAAGTAAGGAAAAGGCCAAGTGCTGAAAAAAAGATGGTTTGAAAATGAAAAGGAGTGATGCAAAACACTACCATATATACAACTTTTTGTCGAATTTTTAAAAACTTTTTTTACCATCATTTCATTTTTAAAATTTTTTACTAATTTCAAAATTTGTAGAAAATTTGTCAGGAAAATATGTAGTGCACGAAATCTCAGCCTTTATTGCCATTTTTTTTTTTTTCAGCTTCGGAAAGATGTTCTGGAGGAGCATAAAGCATCTAATTGGCATGAACAAGTAGACCCTGAATATGAGATCAGAGTACAAAGAATTGCTGAAGGAGAGGTGATTTCAAAGCTGATTTTTGAAAGCTTAAGAAAACTTATGAATTCTCCGATGCTGTGTTTGGTTCAGGAACGATACCATTTGCCAATAACTCCACGAATTTCGTTCATAATTTTTAATCCAAATCGTAACATAATATAAGGAAGTAAGTTTTCATGTTCCGGACTAGGTCAATTACAATTAATTTCAGATACAACCCGAGTCAGAAGGATTAGACACAAAAGTACGCCAGGAATATGATCCAATATGTATGCATTGCAACGTGAAAAAGAAAGACATTACGCCTGAACATATGATGTTACACCTGCACTGTCTCAAATATCAAACTAGCGAATGGTGTTATTCAAGTGAAATACCAGGTTGGGCCATTCAGCCAAATGATACCCAAAACTCAGGGAAAGCTGTGGAAGATCTCCCGCGAAACAAACATACAGCTCAAAGTTGATAATTTGATTTTGTTATATGTTGCGTAGTAAAATATCACTGTTCCTTTCTAGATTGTCTATATACAGAACTTTTTCCAAGAAGATCGAACTACTGAATACCAAGTACTATATCCCCCGCGGGATATAAAGTTCCGGCTATTAAGGAATTATAGTTTATCAACTGACTAAAACAAACTTGGTAGAGAATTGTTGCGCGCAACCATCACTTTCTTTACCCTTCTTCAGTTTGATTCCAAAATTTGGAAAGTTAGAATTCATTTCACAGAAGGTGAGCTATGATATTTCATATGTCTCGCGTACTTTGTTACATTCTAACATGTTGCAAGACTTGATGCAAAAGGCCATCAATTGTACACTTACTGAGATTCCAATAAGAGTAGTTTCTACGGCAGACATTGAACGACTACATAAAATTAGTAGATAATGCGAATATCACAGATTACATATTATATAAATTGATGAAAAAACAATATAAACTTCAATAAGATGAAAAATATATCAATTTCCAATGGCAAAGCTTTTCAATAAGGTATCAAATATAGCTAGTTGTAATGTTTTAGGACTTATTCGATAATTCTTTCAGTAAAAAGATTTCGATGGATAGTTAGACAAGGATCATTAACAAGGCTAGTTCATGGTTTTCTTGTAGGAAACGGAAAAAGATTTCGCAACAATGAGACAATATTTGAAACGAAAAGAATAACCACGGTCAAATATGGAATTAATCAAATAGTACCGTGGAATAAATTAATAAACCATAGAAAATAATGTACATGGAAGAAATTAACGAACAACAGTGATATCATAAATTTTTAAATTGTGATAGAATATAATAAGTGATGAAACAATCTTAAATGATGGATTTTCAGGCATTCTTAGATGCCAGAGTTTTTAAAAATTTTTTCCACTTCTTCGTAAACCTGAAATGTGGAGAAGTTAACAATAATCGATTAAATTCGAAGGATTTTGGAATCAATTAATTAATTAACTATCCTAAATTCATGTGAGAAATACAGCGGACTTCGGAGGTAATGTGCAACTAATCGTGAATGGATGAGATAAATTCGGAATATTTTCGGAATTTTTCCGAGAATTGTCAAACCATATTAGAGAGGACCTTTCCAATTTGCTGGTGGACGAATTTATCCTTAAAGTATACATATAGAACTTTAAAAATTCCAGGATCAATGTTTGATTGGAGAAAAATACCTCATCTGGTGATGCCGTTGCTGATACTTGTCGCACAAGATTTTTTGCCTTGTAGTGTTCTATGATTGGTATTGTTTGTGTATGATATGTTTTAATCCTTTTACGTAACGACTCCTCATTATCATCCGAACGTCCTTCATTACGATTCAAGCATCTTTTTACACAAATCTGAAAATTCAACTTTGAATTTTCTGAGAAAATACAAAATCACGAAATAAAACGACGCAGAATCTACGAAAAAAATTATAATTAAATTTGAAAATACCAAAAAACTGGAGAAAAATTAATTTTATGAGTGATAAGAAACGGAACATACGTACGTCATCTGGACAATGCAGATATAAAACGAATAGAACATTTGCTTTTGAAAGCATCATACGTTCCCATCCTTCCACATTATTCTGATTTCTTGGGAAACCATCAATCAAGAATGCTTTTGCAGACAACGAATCATTCATTGCCTGAAAAGAAACAGTAGTATAGTTAGTTTGGATGAAAATTTTGAGTATCATCAAAATTTTGTCTTATGATTTCAAAGTTAATATATTTCTAACATTCTAACCCTAACACAACTTACTTCCATTCATTGTTTTGATACGCGATTTGCCAGACCATATTCACGGTGTGTTTTGTAGCATAAACCAAATTACAATCTCCGAAATACATTTTCAGAGATCTAAGCAATTACTAAATTTAGATTTACTGAAGTGACAAATAAAGCTCAGGCTGCATTTAAAACACAGTAAAGCTAAGCAGAAAAGTCCTAGAAATATCTCATAATAAAACTGCCGCTTGCAAACTATCAAAACTGACAAGTCGTCACTTGAATGCTTACTGATACAACTTACATTTTCGAGAAGTTTGCAAGTAATTTCAACCGGAACAATAGTGCCATTCCGAATATGTGATTCAATAATTTGTCCATATTGAGAATCACTACGTTTCCTTTCATTCCGAAGCAATTCGCCGGCACTCAAATGCTTCAAACCGAGATTCTGCAATTAGCTTCTTACCCTTTTTGGATCTTAAGTAATATTTAAAAGCTAAAAGATGACCAAACAACATCACGATATTTCAACGTAATAAATCGTTTTGGCGTAATGGCTTTTTCAACTATAGACATAAAGTCCGGATAGAATCCTATGTTTCATCTTATTTCACTGTTAAATGATATATTTCGAAAGCATAAATTTCAGAAAAATTAATTTCAGGAAAAAAACCTTTGCTAATTTCATACACTGTGTTCCTTTGCCACATCCTGGAGGTCCTAAAACAAAGACTACTTTCGGTAATTGACCAAAATTTGGCATTTTTCAATATATCGAGAATGATATAACACGGAAATTTGCAAAAATCTGAAATAATATTAGTAATAACTATTTTTTTTTTTTAATTTGTCGATTAAACAAATATAACATCAGAAAATGAAAAACATCAACATAAATACAATCGTAGAATTAAGACAAAATAAAAAAGTAATAATTTCTTCCATATTGTTGTAGTTTTGTAATGTTAGCTTTTAATATATAATTTTACAACATTGGAATTATAATAAGTCATTTTAATTTTCACGTACAATAGGTAGCAAACGTTAGGTAACAAACGATATATTGAATTAAATAACCTTATATATTGAATTAAATATATATTGATATATTGAATTAATAAATATATTGAATTAAATAAAAGACCATTAAATAACTTTAACTCATCATTAATAAATAGTCAAAAAAAAAACAAACATAGGTAACAAACGTTTAGTATAACCTAAAATGTAATCTGATATGGAGTGTAACTGATAAGCTAATGATATGTAACATCATAAATGAAAAATAATTTCAATAAATTATAATAATATGACAACTACATATCAAGGTGTAAACCAAAATATTTGTATTCAGAAAAGATGATCATTAAATAACTTTAACTCATCATTAATAAATAATCAAAAAAAACAAACAAAAAGTATTATTCGAGCTAATAGGCTAATATTTGATTTAAAAATGGAACAAAACAGAAATTAATCTGTATACTAATCTTTAGATAATAAGGAATACGATGGAATATTTATATTGATAAATAAACCTAAAGAGTGAGAATGTTATCGGTGATGTGTCATATTTGATATTCCAAAATTATGTTAGAGAGATAATTTTGCATCTAATCAATTGTTTAATCATATTTAATCTAATCAATTTTTTTTTCGTATTACTCAAATAATTTACTTATACCTATATTATTACTTAAATCTTCTTTTTTTCTTGGGAATAAGCCTCATTTTTTGAGTATCTTATTCCATATACTCATGCTTAATCCTAGTTTACTCATTCATTTATAATTCATGGTATTTACTTTATGATTAATTTAGCTTATTAAAGAAGTTAATGGTCTACTAATTAAGCATTCCCTATGATTAATCTGGTTCATTTATTTATTTATTTATCACTGATTTTCATATCAAATCTATCTTATACCTATTAAAACAAATCGATAAGCCTACTCGTTTACGATCAATTCGACTAATTCAATGACAATTAATTCAGTTACCATTATCACAATGATAATATCACGCATTTTATAGGATCTATTATGATAATAAAAACACAATTACCTGAAAGTAGAATAATTTCTACAAATTTTAATTTCCTTAAAAAAAAAGAAAAAATTAATCTATCGCCAGCTAATTTCTCCCACAATTTGGTAGGAAAGAAAATTAAAAATATCAAATTATTCAAATGTTTTTTACAAGCACAAAACTAAAAATAAACATAATTCAACCTTATTGTTGGTCTTATTCATATTGGAAAGAAACTTTTTGTCAAATTTTAAAACATTAGCAGAATTTTAGGCTTGGAAAGAGATTAGCAGACTTTGGCTTCGAAATGTAAACAGATCGATTAGGTGACAAATTAACTTTGAAACATAAGCACATCGATTAATGGTAAATTAAGCATGAAAACATAATTAATAGATAATTGACAGCATTAGCCTTAAAAGCTTATCACACTTACAAATTCATCCTTGAATGTTAGCACGCTTACAAATTCATCCTTAAATGTAGAATGACAACCTTCTCATAACTTTTCGCTTTTCACCTCATTTCTTACGAATTATCAAATCGCATTTTTTAATGGACGAGAAAAAAAAAACGCAGAGAAAAGATTTTTATGCAAATTAGGTCAAAAATTAACTTAGCAAAAGTAAATCATGTGTGAAAGCTTTTTGAAATAGCTAAAAATTGAAAGAAAAAAAACCTTAAAATGAAAAAAAAAAATTATTGTTAAATAATTACTTTTCATTTTGCAACAAAACAAATAATTTTATGCTGCAATTATCTTTTTAAAATTTCCATATTTCATTAAAAATTAATACAAAAAATCAGAACAAAGAGAGTGATATGAAAAGGAAAAGAAAGGAAAGGAAAATGTTTTTAGAAAAGTTAGAAATGACTAAATGACAAGTTTAAGAAAAGGAAAGAGAGAGAAAGAGAGAGAGAGAGAGAGAGAGAAGAAAAAAAGGTTTATTGTCCCACTTTCCATTCTTCTTGTCGAATACTTTTCTTCTAAATCATCAATGGAATGAAATTTTTAATTAAAAATGATGCAATGTAATGCAACATTTAAAAATTGGATGATAATTTTCATAAGTTTAAATTAGGCAACATTTTTCAAGATATATTATTTCTCATTTTGTAAATATATATAATTCATTTCAATTCAACAATTTCAACAGCTCCATTCATGAGTAAACTTCCTAATATTAAAAGTAATATTAGAATTAATGATCGATTTATAAAAATTTCAATACAAATGAACAAAATATGATACAAGATAATTAAAATATATGATATATTTCCAATTACAATACATTTCCAAAAAAAATATACATTTCCAATTAAATTATTAAAAAAGAGTGAAAATTTCATCAGATACAATAAAATATTTGCATGCTTATTAACAAACAAGTTCATGATCTCTCTCTCTCTCCCTCTCTTTCTCTCTCTCTCTCTCCCTTTACATAACAGTGATAACAGATAATTTATAAAATTCGAAAAGAAAAAACAAAACTTTTTCAAATAATATATTACCTTAAAATAGAAGATAAACAAATTAACTGCTGATTATATACTATTTAGTTTTTTTTTTCAGTTTTCTTTTTTTTTGTATTTTATCAAATTCCTTTTTTTTTCTTTTTTTTTGTGAAATAGTTAGACTAGACTAGTTTACTTTGTAAAATTAAATTAATGATTCATTATTAAAAACCAATCATACAAATGTAAATGATCATATCGCTATTGATAATATCATACAATTCATGGAATCTATTACGGTAATAAAAAAATATAACTACTGATAATCGAAATAATTTCTAGAAATTTTATTTTCATAAAAATATAAAAATAACTATTTTGAATTGATTCCCCTAAAATTTGGTTTAAAAAAAAAAACAAAAAAAAGGAATATTGATTATACAAAGATATAATTTTCAATAAACTGCAAAAAAAAGGAATGACAGAAGAGGTAAAGTATATTTTGTAATTGACAAGCTCGTCATATTTCAGTGAAATCATTCAAGAAAGATTTCATAATGTATACAAAATTTCAAAAGAAACATCTATCAAAGCATTGACTGATAAAACATTCAACCATTCAATTCTTTCCCACATGAAATAAATATATTAGAAAATATCAGCATAAGGAAAATCTTCTCAATTTAGTATTCTATATTTTAGGATTTCCTCCTTATAATAAAATATATGTCAGATCTTTAGCTAAAAAAATAAACGAATAAACAAACTATTAACTAACCTTTTATTGATATCAATATGGTACACATTTAATAATAAAACTATAAAAAAAATTTAAAAAAAAAGCTTAACCCACGAATACGGTATATAATTTTGGAACAAATTCCATTGCACCAGAAAATTTTTATGAAATATTCACCATTTATTTACAATACTTTATACGATAAAAGCAGATAAATACAAATAATTTAAAATAATGAAAATATACAACAGAGCTATTGGAAACGAAGCATTCATAGTAAGTGAACTTATGACGCTGTGATCTGTCCCAAATGATGAACGCTATGTTTTCATATTTAGAAATTAAAGGATTAAAAAACAAGTTTGTTTATGAATGTTGCCCAAAACAAATAAGTTTACAGTCAATGCCACAGTAAATAAATTTTAAAGCTATTTGCAAGTAAAATCCAAGACATGAACAAAAAAAATTTGGAATTAAAGAAAGTGCTTGCCTTCATTTTCATGTCGCTAAAATGATTGTTGAAAATAAATAAAAATTTATAGGAAATGTTATATATAAAATTTGAATTTATAATAAATATCCTACAAAATATGTCAAGAATGAAACATTGTGTTTATATTTCTCAAATATGTTAAATTTGTTTCATCAGCAAAAGTGGACGTTATGTCTCACAAAACTTGAGAATGGAAAGCCTGATAACGCATTTAGCTCAGCAGGAAAAATAGCAGTATTTGCATGATTAGCAGAGTTGGTATTCATTGAATGGAAGATAAAAAACTAAGGTGCAAGGCTTGAATATGTCCTATTCGTATCAATTTAGTGACATCATAAAATGAGCATTTATAAAAAACATCTTGCCGAATATGTGAACAAAGCACTTTAGTGCAAATCCCTTAACAATTCAGTAATCAGTTGTAAACATGGACAGAAACCACAAAATTAAATTGAAGAAATAATCATGATTCATCATTAAAAACATCAACTACAGGTTTTACCCGACGACCACGTCCTTTCATTATTTTATTCCTAGCTTCCTCGAATCGTTCTTTCTCCTCTATTTTTTCTCGTTGCAACGAAAGGATCTCTTTTGCAGAAAGTGGAATAAGACCTAAAGAATAAATAAATGAAACGATTACAATTTCTAGTGCTAATTACAGCAATGCAGTCGGTATTCAAAAACTGGCTGAATAAGAATTTCATCTTCGACATGGATATAGGGTAACATAAAATAAATATCCCATTGTTCGAACTAGAAAAATTCTTGAAAAACTTTTTTATAATAAAGATACGAAAATAAATATAGCTTCTTCAATTACTGAATTTCTCAAATTATTTATTTACAATACATTGGCTAACATTAACAAATAAACAGATGACAACAAATAAACAACAAATAAATAAACAGATTTTTGGAAAAAAAGATTGTTGAAGATTTTTTTGTTAAAAAAGAAAAGATTGAACCTGAAGATTGCTCTTTCGTTTCATCAATTTCACCTGCTAGAACGACATTTTCCCCACGAATTAAAAATACTCCACGTTGTATATCACCATAGTATTTATCAACATGGATCCTTTCTAAAGTTTCATGCAATACCAAATTTGCAAACTGATCAATTGTCCTGTGATAGAATATCCAAATAATACCTCACGATTATTTCAAAATTGAATTATAAGCTGATAACTTATCAATCGAAAGTAAGTACGGGAACAAACTTTATGTATACCGCTAATTACATGACCATCACTGCCCTTCAAACTTGAATTCAAAAGTCCAGAATCCCGAGAAAAATTTGTCAAATAAAAGCATCTTGAAAGGTCAACACGTGAATGTTGGTTGTTTCGAAATGATTGGAGCGCAAAATACCTTAAGTAACCAATTAAAGTACGTCCATCACGAAGGACAACCAGAAGTTTCTTGTCGAGTTGTTCCAACAAGCTTAAAGCACCGGGTAAATATGGATCCGGTAACTCCATCAAAAAGTTCTTCAAATTGCTGAAAAAATTTGAATTTTGAGAATGATTTTGTCGAATCTGTGAAGAAATTCAAAGGCTTAAAACCGAAGTGATTCTAACAAATCAATCCATCCTTAGTAAAAACTATCCACAGTATCATGTGAACAGCCAATTTAAAACTTGAAATACCCTGAAAATGAAACCCCACTCCTTAAACAGCAGTTGTGAAAAATGGGAAAGTAAACCAAACAATAAAATAGTAAAATATCGAAATTAAATATAAGAATAACTATTCGACTGAGATACACTAGATTTTAGGACTGAAGAGACAATGCAAATCCAGATAAGAATAATGCTTTATTTACATTCTTTTCAAAAATCCTATTCCATTTTATTTCAAATGAAAGAGCAAAACATTAGAATCACATTAGTTCCATGGATTATACGATGGGCCAGTTCCATTGACCTTCGGGAGCCTTCTCTACTAAAGGTTCCCAGGCTTGACTTTTCAAGATTTCCTTTGCTGCTAATATTTCATACTTTGCCTGCAAATAAATTAATCATTTCCTTCAGATAATTCCATTTTTTAATTAGCATTTCAAAATTCACCAGAAAAAGGCTTGTTTTTTTTTACGTTTTGGTAAATGGGCTTTAATTTTAGGGTATTTGGCTGAGTTAGTAATTTCACTTTTTACTGCATTACAGTCTGCACT
>NW_018108444.1:76766-79091 GCF_000183805.2 Loa loa
GTTGGATAACTTCTTCAATCTGTCCCATACCAATTTTGTCTTCTAGCTTCTGAATATCTGGTTCCTAGAATAGATTTATATGACAAACTATAGCAGCTGATACGGATCATTATGCATTTTGGCTCATCGTATAATAGGAATCATTTAAATGATTAAATTCTAACTTCCTGCACTAAAGCCATCCTCTTTTTTATAAGCTGTTCCGTATGTCTCCGGTATGCCGAATGTGAAGGTATCTGCTCCAATACTTTCATTAACCGTCCATATTCTTTCAACAAATTTTGGTGTGCATATTCGTCAACGAACAAGCCAGTTAATCCGGTTGTCTGCAACAATAAACCATACAAAACAATAATATATGAAACAGTACAAAATAAGAAGTATTCCGGAAAGGCAAAACAAAACAAAAAGAGCACGAACAGGAAAAATAAAGTTAAAAAGCTTTCCAAGATTAGGATAACAGGAAATAACCATAAGAAATCGGGAGATCGAGAAAACATACGGTACCTTGCAAAAGATACTGTATGATTTCGACCACAATTCGAAATTCATTTGATTAATCCGTAATTCACGTAAATTACGAAACAAGGACAGTGCTAAAGCTTTCCTATATGTTCCAAAAGGATGGAACTGGTTATTGCACAAGTTTTTGTACGCATCAGTGTTTAGTAGTGTCTTTCCAGGCACCCATTAAGAAAACTCCAGCCTTCTAACCTAAGTGAATTAGTTGGGATTTGAAATCTGAAACAGCAAACATAGTGTAGAACAAATTGAAATGATAAGATTAACTAAAGAAATGTCATAATTTCCTAGTCATTCTTGTCCTTTCAATTCATTTCCATTCTAAAGCATACCTGTTTATGAAAAGTCGGTGAGGGAGGCTTTTTAGGTTTAAATGTTTTTATATACGGATTATCATACATTGTTCGTATTGCATTTTGCAGAATGCGTTGCGAGACACGCTGCAAACCGTTCGGACTAGGCAACATTTATGACCTGAAATGGATTAAAAGAACAGGCTAAATTTGGGAAATATCATCAAATGGTATATGACACAGTAAATAACAGTAGGACCACACTTCCTAATATGTCCGCACCTCTAATTTATGCCAAAAATTTGAAGTATAAGACAAAGAATATTGCTCAAATTTGAAGATGGATAACAGTAATCAAGACTAAGCATAGCTATATTTATGGTAAAAGTGTGAAAATGAAAATGAATTACTAATTCTGCTCCCTCTTTGTTCTCCCCAATCTTGATTGAGGAGAGCGAAGAAGGTGCGCAATTAGTTAATTTTTCTAACTGAATTTTGGAGAGAACAGAGAAGAAGCAAAATAAGTTCACTTTTATATCTCTAGATTATATTTCCTAAACCAGTGAAATTGTCGATTCTATGCATCATTGAACCAATCGAAAAAAAGAAAAATTTTATGGCAAACTTTCTATAAGCAATACCGCTTAAAATTGCAGCTAACCAGTAAGTTAAAAACTGTAAAACATATCTTTCATCAAGATCTAAAGTAGAAAAAAGAAGATATTTGCCATCTTTCCGGAAAAATGAAATGAAGAATCGAAAGATGATTTTGAAAATTATTAAGAAATTAAAAAATGTAATTTCCCTTCATTTCGCATTTCCGGAATAAAAACCAAAAACACTAAATTTTCTGAAACAATACAAATTGCCGAGGTTTAAGTTATAAAGATGGCGTCATGTTAATTACAAGAAATGCGAATGATTTTTAGCAAGAATATCTGGGTAACTGGGAGTGATAAGAGAGAGTATTATTGAAGAATTGAAAATTAGAGGGAGATTGGAAGTAAACTTGATAAGATTGAAAAAATAAGGGCAAGATTTTCTTGTTAGAAAGAGTTATTGTTAATTAGTAAAACATCATCCCGAAATCAACAAACTTAAAATTGGAATAAAGGAGCAGTGAAATATTTAACGAACTGCATGTGGTATACTGGGATGAAAATTCTGATCTCACCATCAATTTTAGTTATTTTTATTGGTTATAAGCATTATTTAAATTGCTTAATTTTAAAGTTTTTATTTGTGAATAGCACATAATGCTACGAAAAAAGTGTTCTTCATTATTGTTTCATGGAACTGACGAAAAAAATTTATCTCTAAGTTATCAACAGAACTGCTGTTATCTTTAGGTTATCAACAGCATTGCTGTTATCTCTAAGTTATTAACAGTATTGCTGTTATCTCTAAGTTATTAACAGCATTGCTGTTATCTCTAGGTTATCAACACCATTGCTGTTATCTTCAAGTTATCAACAGCATTGCTGTCATCTCTAAGTTATCAACAGCATTG
>NW_018108444.1:79511-84420 GCF_000183805.2 Loa loa
GAATGAAATTAGAGGGAGATTGGAAGTAAACTTGATAAGATTAGAAAAATAAGGGTAAGATTTTCTTGTTAGAAAGAGTTATTGTTAATTAGTAAAACATCATCCCGAAATCAACAAACTTAAAATTGGAATAAAGGAGCAGTGAAATATTTAACGAACTGCATGTGGTATACTGGGATGAAAATTCTGATCTCACCATCAATTTTAGTTATTTTATTGGTTATAAGCATTATTTAAATTGCTTAATTTTAAAGTTTTATTTGTGAATAGCACATAATGCTACGAAAAAAGTGTTCTTCATTATTGTTTCATGGAACTGACGAAAAAATTTATCTCTAAGTTATAAACAGCATTGCAGTCATCTCTAGGTTACCAACACCATTGCTGTTATCTCTAAGTTATCAACAGCATTGCTGTTATCTCTAAGTTATTAACAGTATTGCTGTTATCTCTAAGTTATTAACAGTATTGCTATTATCATTATAACCATTATCTCTATCATTACTAGCCTTTTTGTTATTTTCTAATTAATACTTATAATTTTATCACATACCCTTGCTATCACTATCAATTATCATTGTTGTTGCTAATTCTTTTCATCATTATTGCTTAATGATTGGAAATTTAATTATTTATTGTTACGATCATTATAATTTGTAGTTCTGTAATTACGACAATAATATTATGATCGCTAATTAAGCAAGACATGTTATAATTCGTAATTAAACAACTTTTGCTAGCTTATATTAGTTTTATTTGATAGCTATACAATTATCGCTAATTATATTTTATACATTTGACAATTTTGATAATCGTAAATTATGATTATATCTAAATTGGAATAGTTATGCATTATCAGTAAGTTTATTTGATCGAAATTACAAAAGTTATATGTTTGCATGAATTTTTGACAAATCAATTGCAAGTGCATTTATGCAAAAGATTTTTAACTCCAGTACTTGAAATGAAGCGAAATTAAAATACTTGAAATTGGAATTGAAACGAAATTGAAAACATAGCTTTATAATTATCAATTGCATAAAAAACTATTTGCTATTTTAATTTCACAATTTTCTGTTCAATATTATCAAATAATTGATCCATAATTTGTTACAATACTGTGCTGCAAATTCGTATAAATTATTAATAACAATTTCAACTCGTACAAATTATTAACAACAAGTTTCAATTTTAAATTTAAAATTGAAATTTGATAATTCAAAAGATTTCGTAATATTAAATAAATCAATGTTATTATTCATTTTCTACTAGATATTAATGTAGCATTTATCATTCGAATATATTCGGTCCAACAATTATTTTTTTTTTGAATTCAGTTTATTTGATTTATGTTAACACTAGAAACCAAATATACCTTTCCTTTTTATCATTTTATCATTTTATCATTATCAGGAATAGCAATGTATGCTGGAAAATCCATATTCATTTATCGTTTAGTTTTTCTTGGAATTTCTAAAATTTAAAAGAGAATATTATTTTATATTTTAGATTTTACTCAACCAAACAATGCATGTCATGCATTACTGGAAGATGTCAAATTATCAAAGATATCAGATATCATCTAATCCTATCATCTTCATTCTGCATAAAACTTTCAAAATTACTGGAAAATTACTGGCATGGGAAGTGATAATGCGAAACAAACTTCTTTTATAGATATCAAATTTACCTGATAAGAAGTAATAACTCTAACACGACTCAATGGTATTATCATTCCATTTGAATCAACAATCTTCCAACCTTGTGGTAAACCAGCAACCTGTAAAATTTACATACTATTATTCTCTTATTTTTAAAATTTAGCGAATTAAAAATTTAATTTTAGCACTTTTTTAAATGAAATTTTTTAAACTTCTAAAACATTTTTTTTTCTTTTAACAAAATTTTATTTAAATTATTATATAAATACTTGAAAATATAATTACCGATGGATAACCGTGAGTTTGATTAATACGATCAAATAAATTAATTTTTGTTGTATTCTGAAATATGACATTTGTATCGTTGAAATTTGCATAAATGCTTGGAATGCTTAATTTATTTCGTCGATTAATTCATCATTTCTTTACGATTAATGCTATCATTTTTATATTATAATAAAATGTTAAATATAAAAAAAAAAAAGAAAAACAGTAATAAGAAAAAAGAGTAAAGTTTAATTTGAAAATAAAAGCCAAAATTTATTAATATCACAAATTTTATTGCAATTATAAAATTTAATAAGATCATTTTAAGATTCCTGTTTAAGTGAACCACATAATGGTTGTTCCGGTATGTCACATGGGAATTCTCGGTAGTATATTTTAGAATTATCCTCAAAACATTGATGAGCAATGTAATCATCAATATATGTTTCACCAATAATCATCGATCGGCCATTTCTTGTGCGACAACCTAAAAATTAAAATTTCCAATTTATCTTAATATATAGGAAAATAATGTAAGTAATATCTTAATTTAAAATTTTTTCTTTTCATAAATTTTCATTTTTCAACTATTTATGCTTTAAATTATTTAATTAACTATTTAAAATTAGTTCTACAAATTGTTGAATAAATAAGGTAATCCGGAAATCCGGTAAAGATAAGCTTTTGATATGATACATCATATTATCCTCTTTTTTTTTCTTATTTATAAGCTGAATTTAATATTTTTTTTTTAATGAATGAACTTTTTTAATAACTACTCTTTCTTGGCTAATTGAAAGTTAATTAATTTTATTGAAATTTCCTAAGTTGAAAATTCCGGATTTAACTATATTGTATAATTATTTCAAATTGAAAATATCTACCAATGATGGTATAAGCGCCAAATTTCATACATTTGTATAAAAGATGTCCTGTAAACCAAGTTTCACCCTAAAATTTAAATTTTAATAATCGATAAAAAAATTCTAGAAATAAAAAATATTATTAAAATTTATTGAAAAATTCAAAATTCATAAAAAAATTTTATCAAATTTTATACAATTTTTAACATATTTCTTTCCTACTTCTTTATATGCTTTCCCATTTTGTTGGCAATCAATAGTTACTGGAATCATTTGATTAGCTTGAAGGATAATCATTGGTGAATCGCGGGGAGAAGCTAACCAAGCAGTTATATTAGTTGAAATTTTTGTTAATCCTGCACATTCCACTGTAAGTAATACTGTTGCAGATAAATAGATTCGTAACATGCTGAAGTTTAATTATGAAATTTCAAATAAGAAAAAAAAAGAATAAAAGAGCAGAAAAAAATCTTTACTTAAAATTTAATTAATTGAAGTAATTAAAAATGCATCTGCACAAAACAAAAGAAAAAAAAATTACATAAATCATTGTTACAACTGCAATAAAAGTGTTTTTCATTAGTGTTTGCTAATGAAAAAGAAAAATGATTTTTAATTAATTAAACAATTTAATATGATTCAAAAAATCTTGCTGATAGAAATTTTTTGGAATAAAAATTTAATAAAAATTTAAAAAAAGAAATAACATTAATTATGGCTAATTCATAAAATCTAACAATTATTCGGCTAATTTTTCAAAATTTCCACGATAAATTTCAGGGTATTTGAAAGAGTTTTCTAATCAATTAGGATAATTTGGTATAATTTTAAAATAATTTTTGTTAATTGGAAAAACTTTTGCAAAAAAATTTTTTAAAAAAAACTTTTAATTATGATTACAAATAATTTGATATAATTCCTTTTTCCTTTTTTTATTTTTATTTTTTAAACATAAATTCTTACAATAATCATCTATTCCACTCATTAACATCCAAATTCGTTGATGTTTCAAAGATATAAAAAAATACAAAAAATAAAAGTTGAAAATTTTAAAATGAACAAAAGACGAAAAGATTTTTTTTCGTTTTTTTCCCTCTTCCTTCTAGTAATTGTGCAATTTTGTCACATTATAGTATTGTTGAAATTGAAGTTGAAAACTAAAAGATGAAAAGTTAGGAAAAATAATAAATAAATTAAACAGTAGAAAATGTATTTACTCGTTTTCTAAGTATGTTTTTTAGGGTAATTCTTCGTTTTTTCTTTTTCTTTTCACTAATTTTACCTGTTTTGATTCTCTTTCACATAAATTTAAAAAAAAAATTTAAAACCTGAAATTGGTGACACTATTGTCCTGAAGTGCATTTAACAAGCTATTATAGTTTGGTTCTATTTTTTTATTTGAAAAAAAAAGAAAAAAGAAATACTATTTTAACAAAACTTTTAAACGAATAATCAATACCAATTCATTAATCGGTATCATTTATTTAAATTGAATTTTTGAAATCAAATTTTTGATCTTAAATAATCATAAAATTGAATTTTAAAATAATCACAATTAAGTAATGGTAAATTTTCATTTAGAATATTATTAATCTGTTGAATTCATTTGAATTAAATTTTTGAAATGAAGTTTTTAAACGAAATTGGAATTAAATAAAAAAAATATGCTATTTTAAGAAAACTTCAAATATATAATGAATAAAAATTCATCAATTATTAAATGATTAATTTAAATGAAATTCGTGAAATCAAGCTTATTACATGGTCTAAAATTTAAATTTCAAAATAAATACAATAAATTTATGCAAATTCACAATGAAAATATTACTAATCAGCTAGAAATTTGATCTTTAAATTCTAATTCTTATGAAAAAACAATCTTTGATAAAATTTTCATATAATCTGAAATCTAATCTTTAATACATATAATAAATTCAGAATTCAATGATGTTTAGGTGACTATTTTTACTAAAAAATTTCCGGAATTTTTTTAGTTAAACGTAGTCAGGAAGGAGGATATCATTGGAAATTTATGATGTGCTAATTAGATGATTACAAGAATTGAGGGAAAAATTGGAATCGAATAAATTAGACAAATAAAATTAATGATAAGCTAAA
>NW_018108444.1:84942-87560 GCF_000183805.2 Loa loa
CTCTCTCTCTCTCTCTCTCTCTCTCTCTCTCTTTCCTTTTTTTTTCTCTCAAATTGACTTAATATGAATTGCTGTTCGTTATTTTTTATTTTTAAATTTCAAAAACTAGTTCAGTTAATTTGATCATTACTACAAGAATTTGTTCCAAGCAGTAACAGCAATGATAATATTGCAACTTTAAAAATTAGCATATGAAAGATTATAATTATGGATTAAAGATTATAGATTATATTTTTGAATCTATTTTAATTTTTAAATAATTCCATGAATTAATTTATATCTGATATAATTACTTTTATTTTTATTTTCACTTTTTGAATTATTTTACGTCCAATTCCATAAGTTAATACAATGACGTATAACATTGAAGTATGATAAATAATTTGAAAAAAAAAAAAAAAAATCGAAGTGGTTACTGAAATACTGCAGTAAGCAGTATTTAACGAATGAAATAATTAGTGGTTGAAACCGGAATTAACTACCAATGGTACTGTTTTAGGCATTTTAGTATTAATAGTACTCGGAATTCAGGCGACTGAAATAACCGGTAGTTGAAATTAGAATTAGGCACCAATGGTACCCTTTCAAGTAAATACACTCTATTGATAGTATCCGGAACGTCAACAAATCAGGAAATTGAATAATTCCGATTCAATATTTTCATACAAGAATCCTAGTTTATTTATTGTTTATGATAATTTACTTGGCTTGTACAAACTTTCAATTTTCATTACTTCATTAATTTGAATACAATCAAGATTTACGATTGTGAGGAATCCGTTAATAGATGATACATCCGGCAAAAAAAAAAAAGCATGATAGAATGATCTAGAAATTTTGATAATTTAGCTTAAAACGATGATGAATATTTAAATTTCAATTGTCAGCAATCAAGAAATGATGAAAGACGGATTTGTTGCATTGGTGATACTTCGATTGTGATGAAACCGAAATGGTGCATCATCTGGATCAGCAGCAGGGTGAATTTTTATCCTCTAAATTTTCGATTATTTCGTCTTCTGGACGATATTCGTCACTGAGGGAGAAGTTTCATTGTTTGATGGATAGGAAGAATCTAAAATGGGCATCACTAATTGTATTAATCCTTCAAACGACAGTTCTTGTTTTAGTTTTACACTATTCACGTGTACAAAAAGTTGATGGACCAAGGTATGACTTAAATTATAATGAAATTTTAAGTTTGATTAGTTCGAAAGTTTTCGTAGTTTGTTAGATTCACTTATTGACTGTAATCTGTTTGATCTGATTAAATAATGCTTTGATACACATAAGTCCTGATTAAATATGATAGCATCCACACGTTTTGTAATCGTTGTTTGGTTGTTACAGTTCAGAATTTATGTGAGTTACATTTGAAGTTTAACAATGTTTATGAAACTTGTACGAATCATATACGTGATATGATATTAAAGTTACGTAAACTAGCTTAATGAGGATTCCTTGTATTGTCGGCGTAGCCAACAACATTTCCATCATTTCCGATTGTAAAAACACAAATGTATGTTTACTAGTGGATTAAAAAATATGAAATTATAAATTGGTTGTAGAATTTTGGTGAAATTTAATAGATTGATTCCGTTGTATTAAGCGGTATTTTGTTTATATCTCACTTTATTTTGAAATAATTTCATGATTGTTTATGAGATATGGTAGTTGGACATATAATAATTAGGAAGTGCAAGTTAGCTATTTAACTGTTTTATTTCAGATATTTGTCATCGACAGCTGTAGTTACTGCTGAAATAATCAAGCTGCTTACGTGTATCGTCTTTATTGCACATCAACACTGTACGTGCATTTTTAATAATGTACATAAACATACTGAAAGAAAATGATAAGGGAACTGATTGTTATCCTTGATTAAAAATCAAGTCATCTCGAAATGAATTTTTTTCTTTCATTTACAGTTCAAAATTATTAAAATATACGTATGCAAATGCGTATTTTTATTTTTAATTTTAGTAATATATTGAAATCAGTGGGAAATATGCAGCCTGCGGATAAGGTATTTTATAAAATATATAATTCTTTCTTTTGTTGGTTTGAAAGGATGATCAGCATTATTTCCAGCATGGGAATGTGTGGGATTCATGAACGAAATTTACACGGAATGTTATATCAAGTCGAAAGATACTTTGAAAATGGCTGTTCCAGCATTTTTATATGTCGTGCAAAATAATCTTCTTTTTTTGGCTTTATCGAAACTTGATGCAGCTACTTATCAAGTAACCAGATTGATAATGAAATCAATCGGCAAGTAAAATGAATGATGGGTCTGGTTAGCATATCAGTTGATCAAAGCTTAATAAAAATTGACCATTAGTTGATCAGTATTTTATGGTTTTATATCACAACCGTTCAGGCTTTAGATAACCTTCTAATCTAATTTTATAATTATTCACTAATTTACATATATGTTGGTTATCTTGTAATGTAATAGCAGGTAGGATACAATCTGGAATGATTCAGCTTTGAGGCTTAGGTAAAGTGAAGAAGTTTTAATGTTAATAACAAAAGAACAAGGATAAAAAGTAACACGATGACTCTATAGAGATACTTTGAGTAATTCCGGTCATAATATAGTTTTTTTGGCAAGA
>NW_018108444.1:87819-92152 GCF_000183805.2 Loa loa
TTTTTGGCTTTATCGAAACTTGATGCAGCTACTTATCAAGTAACCAGATTGATAATGAAATCAATCGGCAAGTAAAATGAATGATGGGTCTGGTTAGCATATCAGTTGATCAAAGCTTAATAAAAATTGACCATTAGTTGATCAGTATTTTATGGTTTTATATCACAACCGTCTTAGGCTTTAGATAACCTTCTAATCTAATTTTATAATTATTCACTAATTTATATATATGTTGGTTATCTTGTAATGTAATAGCAGGTAGGATACAATCTGGAATGATTCAGCTTTGAGGCTTAGGTAAAGTGAAGAAGTTTTAATGTTAATAACAAAAAAACAATAGAAAGTAACACGATGACTCTATAGAGACACTTTGAGTAATTCCGGTCAATATAGTTTTTTTGGTAAGGCAGATTAAAGATTGAGTTAGATTGAGTAAAATTTGGGGAATTTCGTTCTTTTCCATTCTTAATATAACAAGCGTGGCATTGTGACAGAGACACTTCTGTAGGATGTTTGTCAGTTAGATTCAAGAACAAAAGACAGTAACATTTCGTATCAGTTTATTTATCCCATCATTTCTCGTCAAATCAATTTTCAAGGTAACTTATCAACTGAAAATTCTCACAACAGCATTATTTTCCGTAACATTGCTGGGGAAGAAATTGAACAGTCAAAAATGGATATCATTATTGTTGTTGACGGTTGGAGTGGCTTTAGTGCAAGTATGTTTTTTGTAAAATTGTTGATCTTTTAAAGTTTGTTTTGATTTCGTCAAGAAAAATCTTGAAACAAATCTAAAACTCTTGTAGTGGTGGTTATTTTAAATAATGGCTGTTATTATAACGTTTTATTGTTGGGTTTGAAGGATCACTAATTGATTTATCTGCCGAAAAACTACATAGTTTATTGGGGGTAGTAGAGAGTGCTGAAGGAAGTATATAGATGGTCATAAATTTGCAGTTCTTCTGTGATATTTAGACGAAGCTGCTAAATCTTTTCTGATAAAATAAGCTTTTCGTTTTTCCTTTTTTCATCTTTTACTGTTAGTATCAAATTCCGCAGAAATTATCTGTTTTAGTTGCCCGATGATTTCGGTAAAATAACATCATCAACAACAAGTTCTGCGTTATCAACGGATTCGGATAAAATGGTCGGATTAATTACTGTCATTGCAGCTTGTTTTTCGAGCGGTTTTGCTGGTGTTTATTTCGAAAAAGTCTTGAAAAGTTCTTCGGTTTCACTTTGGATGCGAAATTTACAACTTGGTACACGTTCGAACTTGTTAGAAATTTAATTTGAAATTGGGGCTTAGACCTTCAGCTTGGTTTTAAAGATTTTCCAGTAATGTTAACCGATATCTGTTCCTGAAAATTAGCCTGGTTTTGAATGTAAAAAATCGTATTAATTGTAAGGATTTGCATATTTCGAGAAAAACGAATTGCTGAGTTGTAAGATATGTCTAATGAAAGTTATTTTGAAAAATTTTAGCTTTTCTGCAGAAAAATAGCTTTTTCATAAATCATTATTGAAAATTATTCCTTTGTTATTCGCAACATATTTTTGATTTTTTTACAGCATTCTTCAGCATTTTTGGTGGATTCTTTATGGTCTGGTTTTACGATTTTAAGCAAGTAAATGAGCATGGTTTTTTTCAAGGATATAACAGCATAATTTGGACTGTTGTTCTGCTCCAGGTTTTAACATTTACTGCTTCTGGTTTTTATTTGTTAGAGAAGATATAATTTTTCTAATCTTTTAGTATTTTCAATTAGAATTTTGAAATGTGTATAACTGTTGAATATGCATAAAAGTTGTGTGAATTTTCACATTACGAAATGTGAGTCACGAAAATGCATTATCATTTATTAGTTTTTCTACTGAAATCGAATTCATCAAGGTTCTAAAATCTCCATTGCAAATATCTTGTCATTTCCATTTTTCTTTCAAACCTCTCAATGCATTATTTTCAGGCTTATGGGGGACTTGTTATAGCTTTAGTAGTAAAATATGCCGATAATATACTGAAGGGCTTCGCAGTATCATTTTCAATTGTATTGTCTAGCGTAATGTCCTACTGGTTGCTGGGTGATTTTCCAACCATCATTGTATGCTTTTTTTTGTGCTTTAAAATTTGGAAAACCAGGCTTCCAAGTTCTTCATTGTAACATCATCAGTGTAGACTACCGTATAAAGAATGCTGAGTTCAGAGATAAGATTGCATTTTAGTACAATCTGTGAGATTATTTTATATTTGGCAGCAAAAGATAATCGCTAAGAATCTAACTCAGTAAAGTGAGAGCACTGGAAAATATGGAATTCATATAAATTAAGTCAGAGTTATCCTTTTTTTCAAATTTTGTGTTTTTGATTGAAATTTTTTTTTTGCTTCTGCTGCAAAAGAAAAAATAATCATGTTTTTAGTTCCATGAAGTTGCATTTATTGGAAAACTTCATTTTTTGTCTCAAGTCACTTTTTTGGCTCGAATTTTTTTCAGTACGTCCTAATTTTTTTTTTTTTTGAAGGATTTTTGCTGCTGGTGCATTGGTTGTCATTTTTTCGACATTTTTTTATGGATATGAACCAAAGCAATCGCCCAAGTTGGTGCAGTCAGAAAATTGAAAATTAAACGAAGTTATGAGCAGTGTACAAAATCAAGAAACGAGTATGGGCACACGTTAAATATATAGAAATGCCAGAGTCTTTTCTCTTTGTAGATTTTTGCCTTAAAATTTAATTTATTCTTCACTATCGAAGCTCCCTCTGTCTATGTTCACTGTTCCGGTTGATGTTGATATCGGTGCATATCGATTTCTTAATAATTTTTTCGATGTATTTCTAGGTAGTGTTACATCCTCTGCTTCAAATCTATCGTTTCTTTCTGTTAAATTATTGAAACTTCATAAGTTGTTAGTTTTGGTTTATTGCATTAGAGTAGGTAAATGACAAAACTGTTTTTTTAAGGGATGAGTTTTGAACTTGCAACAATGTCATAGTTTGTTTCTTTAATATGCAGCTTTTGCTCCTCAGCTGATATCTTTGTGATTGCATGTTTTTTATATTTCGTTATCCTCTGAGATACCTATCAGTTGAAGTATCTCAGAGAATAATGAAATTTAGCACACCTCACTCTTTTATTAAATATATAAGAAGATGTGCTAAAAAAGTTTAATAAGTTTAATGTGTTGATGAAACGATATAAAGCGGCATAAGACAAATCATTGTAATTATTGTATTAAGAAATTAGTTCTTATTTCTCACCGAAACATTTTCACCTATTACTCTTTAGGGCTGATTACTTTTTCCCCGTTATTTATAGGCATTATTTCTTACTATAATTAAGGATATGCAGTTCTGGTTATTGTGGTATTTGTAATTTGCTATCAAACTGTTTTATGTTTTCTGTATCGATTGATCGATTAATTAGCTAATTATTAAAAGTTAATTAGCTAATTGCTTATTTCATGCAACAAATGTTTCATCATGCATATATTTTTGTACACTATATCTCATAGTTCATGAAATTTGAATGATACGCAGGACTAAACCTGTTGATAATGTAAAGTTGGAAATTACCGCGGAACTTTTTTGACCATTTTTTTTTTTTGTACTGCTCTACTTCACAATTACATTGTATCTTACATATTGCATCATCTGATCTGTAACCAAAAAAATGCATTTAGCTGGTAATTTTATTTATGCCTTCTTTTTACTTGAGTTACTTTGTTTTTTATGACTTCCGTTCATAGCCAAATCTAATCTATCATAGAGATTAGATTTTGGCTATCATCTCAACCTCTACTTCAAGGGATTGCTAAATTGGCTATGTCAAAAGCATAGTTCTGTTTGTTCCCAACAGAAAGGAATCGGAAACATACATGTTATCTGGACGATTTTTCTGATTGTGATCACATCCAATGAATGCAAAATTAAATTTAAGTTTGGATAATTTCTTTTTTTTTTTTTGTAGAAAATAGCCTTACTTGGAGCATTATAAAGTCAATTCAATCCTACATTCATTGTGCAATTTCATTTTCTCAAGCCAAGTCAACGATAAAGTCAATATCTAATAATTCGAACATTTCATTCATTGCTCAACAAGTGATAAAATGATGTCAAAATTCATGCGGCAAATGACGATGGAATGTTTTATTAAGCAGTGAACTCAAGCACCAATGATGAGAATATTTGGTGAGTTAAAGTAATTAATTAGTAATGAAAAGTTTTTATAAGACTGAACATGTTTTGCTTCCCACATTTAATGTTGGTAATGATTTCTCCTGTTCTGTCATCATGTGATAATTTCGAACCTGCAATAATGTAACAATTGCTCAT
>NW_018108445.1:0-6143 GCF_000183805.2 Loa loa
ATTATTATTATTATTATTATTATTATTATTATTATTATTATTATTATTATTATTATTATTATTATTATTATTATTATTATTATTATTATTATTATTATTATTATTATTATTATTATTATTATTATTATTATTATTATTATTATTATTATTATTGTTATTATTACCATAAATTATCACTAATAATATTCCATTCGATTTTATAGTAATCCAATTTTTTTGAATAAATATTTTTCAATTTACAACACTTTTTTTAGGAGTATTATTAATATATATTATTAATTACTGTACGTTTTTCTTTTATAGAGCATTTGGTGATACGGCATTAAAACAACTTTCTATTTTAACGGCACAACCAGATATTGTCCGGATTGACCTGAATGAAGTTAGTTTACAATTTATCCTTGTTGCATCAGATGGCTTTTGGGATGTACTAACAAATGAACAAGCAATACATTTCGCGCAGACATTTCTACGTGTATCATCAAATCAGTGGCATAAGTTTATATTTTTTTTTTTTTTTTATTTTGTAAAAAGAAGAGAACGAAGAAAAAAAGAAATGGAGAGGGAGAGAGAGAGAGAGGTAAAGAAAAGAGAGAATTCGATTTACTGGATATTATATATCTCTCCCTCTCTCTCTCTTTCACTCTCTGATAGTTTAAAATTCAATGAAAAAAATTAAACTAGAAACTGATAAGATGAATTAATTAAATTCTCGAGTAAAAATTCTTTCAATTATTTCATTAAAAATATCATAAAATATTAAAGCAAAAAAAAATAAGGAGTAACCAAATGATATGAATTTTATTAAATGAAATATTTCAATTAAAAATTGGAAACTTATTATAAATAAATTTTTAAAATTTATCAATAATTATCGATTATTTTTATTTTAGAATAGATATTTACAGAGTTGCGGAATATTTGGTACGAAAAGCATTGAAACTTGGTTCTGATGATAATGTCTCTCTATTATTTATTCGATTACTTTAATCATCAATTAATAATTACTCTATCAAATTCGATTTATTTGCTCGCCTGATATTATTATTATTATTACTACTATTACTATTACTACTACTATTACTATTATTATTGTTAGCTATTATTACTATTATTATTATTATTATTGCTATTATTGCTAATACTACTTATTACTATTACTATTGTTATCAATATCAGTTATTGTATATTGTGCGAAAAAATTTTTGAAACTGATAATATTGATTATTACGGATTATTTCTGTTCATTTTTGTGCACCATTGAATTGTTCTATTATTACTAATTGAATTCATTTACTAAATTACTTAATATTGTACTATATTTCTTCTGCATTAATTTTATTTAAGTATTTTAATTCTTTAGAAGTAATTAAAAAAAAAGCAGAAAAAAAGAAGAAAAAAAAAAGAAAGGAATGTTATCTGCAAGTTTATGTTCCAAACTTATAACAGAAAAAATTGATCTCAATGATGCTGTCGCATCAGTTTATTTTGCAAAATCAACTCTTAATGGGACATCTGATGCAATTCGAATATCATTTGTAAATCGTATTACTTATGGTTATATTGCGCCAATTATTATATCATTTGGTATCATTGGTATATTATCAATTTGTTAAAATTTTAATTAATTATTAACAAATTACATTCTCTTAAAATGTGATAATTTGTCAAAAATTTTGATTAGCTATTAGTATAATTTTTAAATAATTATCGTATAACATCTAATTTCTTATTTTTTCCCTTTTTTTTTTTTAAAAAAAAGGGCATATTTATTTGATTTTTAATATTATTTCAAAAATAAAGCAATCAGTGTAAATACTTTTTTTTTCTACCATTAAACTGCATTGCTTATTAAATTTTACCTTGAAGAAAAAAAAAAAGTTCGACAAAATTGTACAAACTTTAAATTATGTAAAATTGAAAATTTCATTATAATAAATTTATACAAATAAAACGAGAAAAACTTTTGAATAGGAAATGCATTTCTAAATTAATTTAAAAAAATTAGTTAAGTTTAATTTAAGTTTTTTTTTAAATCAAATTTAAGTTTCATTTTAAATAATTCATTACATTTAGCTTGTTGGTGGGAATCATTTTAACAGGAAATATTTAAACATTTTCATTCAGAGTGTAACAATAAGTAATTAGCATACAATGATTTATTTAATTAATTTTCAAATGCAAAAAGTGTCTAATCTGATGAGGTTGAAGTTGTTTAATAAGCATAACGATGTCATCATCTATTTTCTTTTCTTTTTTTCCTTTAAAATATCAATTAATTGATAGTTTAATTAATTCTAATTTTTAGGTGACATAATGACAGTAGCAACATTAACATGTTCATTATTTAAACGTTCTTCAATTATTTATACCTACCTCATATTACTTGCCATTACCGATTTAGTAAGTTTTTCTAGTATTTTCTATCATTTTTCTTTTCAATTTTTCAAATACTATCATTTACAAATCATTCCTTTTTTTTGCCACTAAAATTTTTAAATTATAATTAAAAATTTTCGTTTAAATTTGAAAAAAATTTTAATCAAAATTAAAATTAAAAATAAAAAATTTGTTTTTATTGCTTACTTCTAGTTGCTACTAATACAAACTATAATATATGTAATAAAAATGCTTGAATTTTAGAAACATTTAAATTATCATGATTAATATCATTATTTTAGCTAGTAAATAACGATTAATATATCAGTATTACTTATTTGTTATCAATGATTTTTTTATCAATTCCCTTCTTTTATCAATATTTTTCGCCAAATTTATCAATCATTGTAAATTATTTGATATATTTGGAAGAAAAAAAAGGAAAGTTCGTTGATTTAAAAAGATTTCATTTAATTTCTTTATAATTATATGCCAATAATTAGCAAAATTATTCCCACAATTATTTTTTTTTTTAGTTAACACTTTTATCAGTAATACCAATGATATTATGGTTACTTGGTTATCGTCTTTGCTCCTATTTATCAGCACTTTATTATGCTCATATTGGATTTCCATTGGTTTGTAATTTATTACTAATATTTTTAATTTAATATTTTATTTCCAATATTAGCCCTTTCTCATTTTTCTTTTCTTTTCCCTTTTAATATAACTTATTAATGAATTTATTAATTATTTTACACAAAAATAAAACGAAAAACATATGTAATATAAAGTATATTATACGTAACAAAGCAGCTCCTGAATTACAACATCTGTTAAATCATCTTATCATTTCTGTAAAGATAAAATGTGATCATATCATATCATATCATATCAAATCATATCATTTGAAAGCATGATATCATCTAATACATTTAACAGATGCATTTGATTATTCATTTCTCCGTAAAAGAATGCAATGTTATTAGAAAAATTTGGCAGAAAAAAATAAAAGAAAAAAGGAGAATATATTATAAGTGGAAAGAGTAGAAAAATGAAAATATTAAAATTTCTGGAATTTGAAAATTTGAAATTATAAATTTGTGAAAATTTTTAAATGCACTATTTTTATTGAATTTTTTTTTTGTTAAATTGATTAGAATTTAAGATCATTACTAAGGTTATCCAGGAAATTAATTAAAATTTCGGTAATAATATTTGATAACATAAGTAATTGTTTTTTTTTAATTTTTAGGTAAACGCATTTATGGGTACCAGTGTATGGATTGTGGTATTTTTAACAATGAATCAATATATGGCTGTTTGTCATCCGTTTCATTATCGTCACCTCAGGTATGTTGCTGATAATAAATAATTATATTAAAATTTTCTGAAAAATTATTTTTCCATATGAAATGAAATATTTAGTTTTAATTATTTGCAGTAATTGAATTAAAGCATTTAATTTTCGATTAAACTACAAATTTTTTCACATGTCAAATTTGCATTTTTAAAAAATTTTCCCAAACAATTTGCTTCTATAAGCTTAAAAGGGAATAATTAATAAGTGTAATTATGAGTATTATCTTTTAAAGCAATTTGAAAAAGAAAAAAAAAGTTAAGTAATATGTAAGGATGAGATAAATAAATTTTTACCTTACTACTTATTATACTATATTTGGTACTTCATGAATATCCCAATAAGCTAAAAGGATTATTAAATTTTATTAATTATTAAATTAATTTTCCCACTTAATTAATATATTTTCAATTAACCTTTTTTTTGTCTTTTTTCCTTTTCAATTAATATTCAATAATTAATTTTCATTTTCAATTTCTTTTAGGGCACGAAAAAATTGTTTATTATTAGTAATTATATCATATGTGATGAATTTTTGCATCTATGCTCCATGGGCTGGAAAAAAAGTTCTCTATGAGGTTTGTAATTAAACTTAAAATATTAAATTATTATTCCTTCTTATTTTTTATATATGTCCCCTTTTTTTTAAAAAAAAATTTAGACCAAATATCATTTAATTCTTTTTTAAATTCATATCAAATATCATTTATTTCAAGTATTCGAAAGAGAAATGTAAATGAAAGGATATGGAAAATTTTGTAACGAAGAAATTTTAATTAAAAAATTACTAAATGCTATATATCACAAACCGTTTCACAAAACGAGTTTAATTTAATTAATCAAATTTATAAACTTAATGAAATTAAAAAAAAAAATAAAACCACATTTATTAGGTACCGGCTGGACTTGTACCATGTCAATTTGTTGTATGCGATCATAAAATTGAAATGTGGTATAGGATATATGAATGGTGTCGTGAAACAATTAGCCGTTTACTGCCATTTGTTTTGGTTGCTTATTTTAATTTGAAAATTTTAATTACATATCGAAATACTAAAAAGGAACGCTTTCAACGACTTGCTTCAAATCGTCAAAAAATTTCAACAAAAAGTGAACAAGTTAGTTGTATCATTTTCATATGTAATATATATATATCTTGTTTTTTAATTCCAATTAAAAATGCAAATATCTCTTTCGGTTAATTCCTAATAATATGTTATGCAAAATTTGAATTAAATTCCATTTTGATATACAATTATTCAGGAAAAAACATTGAAATTTAATAATATAACATTTTTTTTTCATTATTAGTCATAAACAATTTGTTTTTTTTTTATTCAATTTTTGCTAAATTTTTTCTTCTTTCACGCATAATATTAGCACATAAAATTTCGATAATTCATTATTATCATTTCGATAATATCATAAGTAAGCATAAATATATTTCATATAAAATTCAAATTAGACACCTTTTTCATTGCTAATTTGACGTGTTACAAATTTCACATGGTTACACGTATTTCACGTGTTTCACGTGTTTTTTCTTCAGGAAGAAAAGCGATTATTTACATTGTTATTTTCAATAATAATAACATTTTTCATTTGTACAATACCAGCTGCTCCACTTACAATATTCGTTTCTGATAAACGATCATTCAATGTACCATTTCAGGTTGGTTATTTCAATTCAAATTAAAATTTTAAAATTATTAAGTCATGTCTTATTAAACAACAAAATTTGTGCATGTGAATATTACAAGTATTTATAAGATGAAATTACTGTAACTTATAATATTTGTTACCATAATTTCAGCTATAAATTTGCATAAATGTTTATAATTTGAATATTTGCGAAATATTTATTACACTGTGATAATTTTTCCACATCTTCTGATAGTATTATAATAATATGTTAATACTAATTTTTTGCATAAATAATAAATGTGATAAGATCACTCACTGTGAATGAATTAATAAACATAAGTCAGAAAACAATTGAATTTCAGATAACAAAATAAAAAAAAAGAAATTACTGGTTAAATTCAAAAAGATAAAATAATCAATAAATATTCAAATATAGATTTATTACAAAAATATCTCATCCATTCTATTTTTAGCTAATTCTTCGAAATTTCAGATAATTAGAGGAATTATCAATGTAATGGAATTTACCAAATTTGCGCTCAATTTTTATTTTTATTGTTTAATTAATCCAAATATTCGTCTAATTTGCCTTCATGTAATCCGTTGTAGGCCAATGAAAAAATCGCCTCATATTTCAGGTAAATTATTAATTATTTTCTTTGTTTTTCCTTTTTAACATTTTATCAAATCATTATTATTGTTATTATTATTGTAATTATTATTGCTATTATTATTATTATTATTATTATTATTATTATTA
>NW_018108445.1:6618-10160 GCF_000183805.2 Loa loa
TATTATTATTATTATTATTATTATTATTATTATTATTATTATTATTATTATTATTATTATTATTATTATTATTATTATTATTGTTATTATTATATTTATTTATTATTACTGCTAATTATTATCGTTAATTGTCATTATTAGTAGATTGATTAATTAATATCATTATTATTATCACTTATTAGTGATTAACCAATTAATTACCATCATTATTACTGTTATCAATTATTATTATCAGAACTTTAAAAAAATTAGGAATAATATATAAATGAATAAACGAATTGAATAATCAATTAAAACTTTTAATGTTTCTGAAATTTGCTAAATTTGAAATAATCAGATAAAATTGGTAATTTTCTTTTTCTTTTTAATAGGTCAACCAATGAATCAAATATCAAATTTTGCGAAAAGAAGGTATTTTACAACATATAATTGTAAACCTTTTCATAGTCCTAACAATTTTTCAAGATATTTTTACTAACATTTGCATGCATGGCTTTTTCTATGCTTCTTCAATTAATTAATTAATACATTATAGTTTTTAATGCTTAAATAATTCTTTACATTTTTTGTCCTTTAATAAAGTGCGTTGTTTCGTTGTTGTCAAATTAAAGTGTTTGTTAATTGCAGTTACAATAAGTGAATTCATTACTTAATACAAATTAGCTTATGTTTCACTTTTTTTTTAATTTTATTTTTTCAAAATTAATTTATTTATATTTCATCAATTGTTTCATTCTATGCTATACTTACTTTAATATGTTTTACCGCCTATCTTTCTTCCATTTCTCTGCATCACTACCAGTACTATTTCAATCATATATTCTTTATTTTAACTCATAATGATAACTATACGATAATCTATACTCTTTAATTATTGCCATCATACTAATTACTGTTTATTCGTTTAATCTTTTTTGTTGAAATTATTTCAAATTTATTCAATTATCATTTTATTTGCTAATATTTAATTTTTTTAATTAATTCCGAAAATTAAAAAAAAAAATTGTGAAATATTCTTATTACTGTGAATTTTTCAAATTTATCAATTTCAATTGTTTTTCTTTTTCATTGATTAAAATCATTTTTTTTATTAACAAAATTTTTTGAAAAAAATAAGAATTTGAAAATTTTGAATTCATTAAAATTCTTTCAATAAAATTTTAAGCCAACAAGTAATTACACCAATCCAGCATGCTGTATCATCAAATACTTTAACAAGTAAATTGAATGAAAATAACAGTAAAAAGAAAACTGATCGAACAACCGATCTGACAACTGATCGAACAATCGATCGGATAACTGATTTGACAACTGATCGAATAACTAATAGGACAATGGTTGGTTGGACAACTGATTCGAATTCAAATTGCAATTTGAATCAATGAATACTTTTTATCTGTTCGTTAAAGTTGATTGTTGGAAACATTTTATTTTCATTTTTTTTCTTTTTCTATTATTTCCTTCTACTGTACGTCAAAAAATTTATAAAATCTCTTACATTTTTCCTTTTTTTTTTTTTTTCTCATTCATTTTCAAAATTTTACCCATTAATTAATGTGTAAAATTTTGTCGTTAATTAATTGTATGATCAAATTTTGTTTTTGCAATTTATAATTTAACTTCAATCAAATTTAGGACAACAAACTTTTCCTCATTTTTCATTTTCAACTTTTAAACAATTTATAAAACAGCAACAGAAATGTCAAGTGCTAGTTTCATGCTAATGTACGCTTAATGATTCGAAATTAAAGTTCGAATAATTTATGAAAAACAATTTTAAAATTTAATAATTTTGGTAAGTTGAAGACCTAAAATATCAATTTGGCAAATATTTCATTAATTATTTAATTGATTAATTATGTGACTGACAATTGGTAATTTGATAACAACACAAAAAAAAATAAAAAACTATTTGATTACGCCCACTTGCCAAATACTTCCTACATAATATCATAACTTTTCAAAAAATTTAAATGACATCAAATTTGACAAAATTGGACGAAACAAATGACGAAAGTTTTTTTAGCTTTTTAAATTTAAAAGTTTTAACTCTTTCTTTTCTGTCACGTTCTTTTTTTTTCACACTAAATTATTAAATAACAAAATATGTAAAAATCGATATTTTCATTTTTTTTGAAATTCTTTTTTAGATCATTCCCAATCACTAAATCGGAAAATACTACACTGGATAAAATCAATAGACGATTAACGGTGATTGATAACAATCGAATCAATGAATTTGTCCGAAAAGATATAGGTAAAGGTGATGATGATAATAATAATGATGATGATGATGATGATGATAACGACGATGATGATGGTAATAATAATGATAATGTTGTTACTACAACTACTAATGATATTATCATTGATGATAGACGTGTTATTGTCAGTGCTAATAGTTTGGAAGAAATACGATTGCTAATTAATGGACGTTGCAGTACAGTGTAAATGCAAAAATTGTTGATTTATCTGGTGAATAGAGAAATTTTTCAGATATTATGATAATGAATAATATGAATAAAGTGATTAAATTTTATCATTTCCTGCAAATGATCATTTCAATGGTATTTAAGTATTTGAATATAGAATTAATTCGAAATGCTTGAAGTATGAAAAGTTGCAAATAATTTTTGGTCTAATTTAAAATAATTTTGTAAAAACATTTATCCTTACTATTTTCAGCAATTTTAAAAGGAACAAAATTAATGTGAAATTTTAAAATATTTAAAATTTTGAAATGCTTCTCTTCTATCACTTGAATAAGTGTAAAATTTTTATTAGAATAAATGAAATGAGAATGTAAAGCATTAATTAAATTTCAAACTAGAATTTCCCTCAATTAATTTATTGTCAATCTGTAAAAGTGTATCTGAACTATGATTTTATTGATTTCTTATTTTATTTTTTTTATTGATTTTATCACCACACTTTATCATTTAATATCATTATCTAATGGATAAAAATAATTCCTAATCCTAGAAACAGGAATAATTCATTAATCAAAATTTGATTTCATTTTTTAATTAAATCACTAATTATTTATTATTTTGTATACTTTACTATTTAATTTAAAATATTACTTTCAAAAACAAACAAATAAATAAAAAGGATCCATTTAATCTTTTTTGTTTACTTTTTGAAAATTATTCAAAACATATATATTTTTTAAATGTTGATTATTTTTCTTGTGTTTCATTTTTAAAATGTTTTTTTTTGTTATGATTCAATTTCTTCACATATATGTCTTTTCTATTTTTTTTCCTCTAATGTAAAAATTTATATGAATTTATTACAAACAAAATGTTCTAATTTTTACAACATAAAATTTGCATTAAAAAAATATTTGGAATCATTTTTAGAGAATTTGAGTGTTCTTTTTTTTGCTTACTTTAATTACTTAAATTCAAAATAACTTTTATAATTATTAAAGACTCTTTTTTTCCTACTTATTCTTTTTTTTTGCAGCAAAATGGTTATTCAATTTTCAATAACTTTCCCCTTTAAGATAATTCCAATTTTTAAAAAAAAAAGGTTTTTTT
>NW_018108445.1:10761-18335 GCF_000183805.2 Loa loa
AAAAAAAAAAAAAAAAACAAGGAAAAATAAGCAAAAAAAAGTGATTAGTTTAATAAACTAATGGAGAAAGTCTGAATAAATGAAAACTTAGATATGAAAACAAAAAATGTTCATAGATTAGCAATCGAAGATTGAATCATTTGCGAATTGTATATTAAAATTTGATCAAATTTAACTTTAAATTTATAGGAAGGCTAAAAATGAATGGATTTAAGAGGAAGCTTAAATTCAAATAATTAATTTTTTTTTTGCAAAAATTATTTCTTTTGCGCAATTCGTCATTCGAAAATTTCCGGATAATATCTTATTCAATAATAGATCAACTGTTCACAGCTATGAAAGCTAACATTTTCCAGAAAAAAAGAAGAATCAATATTGATATGAAGATAATATTGATGTATCGGTATGGAAAGCGTACAAGTAGAAGTTTACGGTATTACTCACAGTATTACGATGAGATTTTTTTCTTGTACCGCGTAATTTCTCCAGTTAGTTAGTAATTTTGTTGTTAAAAGGAAGAAAAAACTGCGGTCAAAAAGACAAAAAAAAAACAAACAAACTGATTACTTACTGATTTTCCCACTACTAAAAGTTATCATTTTAGGTAATTGAAAAGCAAGATTTCAGCAAAAATCTCCAGTATTTAAGTATTCCTAAATATATTTTTGATAACTTCGTACTTTCCTCAATTAATAATCTATTCATTTATTTCGGAAAGCAAACTAAGACTGACTTAGCATTACTTACTATTTGTTGTAAAAAGAAAAAGAAAAAATTCTATACAATGAAAGATCATAAACTTTTCATAGTTTATTTGTCGTAATTTGATTCTTCTATGAAGTTACATCTATTGAATGATAATCTATCATTCTGTTAATATATCATAATGCAATAAATATCATTAAATTTTATCAATCATAATCATAGCTGTATGAACATTTATCTAATTAATATTTACACAATTAATAATTTGTAAAGTGAAATGAAAATAATACAAAGAGGCTAGAAAATAAGCAATAAATACGTATAACAAATACATAATAAATTGTAACCAATAAGCATCAAAAGAATTCCGCCAAATATTTAATATTATGACTTTCATTAGTACTATGAAAATCATAGGCAGCGCTAGTTCAAACAGGTAATACATTACCAGGTACTGATCGAATAAGTCGATAAATTCAAACAGCAACATCCTAACCAAAAAAGGTAGACTAAACAAAGTCATACATAACAGTTTTCTGCTTTCAACATACTACTATTCTGTGATAAATGGACAAGTGATAGTAATAAATAAATTTAAAAAAAGAACTTAGACCCATTTCCAGCTAAATATATTTCTCTCTATCATAATGAATAATTAATTATTCAGTTCTTCCACCTTAATGGACTCCGACCTTTACTAATTAAACTCGTCTTGGATGAATTCGCTTCTTGCAATATTTTCCCAAAATGTTTTTTGACACTGCGCAATGACCATGAAGCATACTGAAAAGAGAGTTGATTTATCAGTTTATCATTTAAAAAGATGTGAAAAAACGACGATGCATGCAGACCAGCTAGTGAAGCCATAAATTTTATCGGATCTTTTAGAAGCAGCAATCTATTAAAATGCAATCAGTCTATGATTTTGATAAAAAATATTTTGACCCGAAAACCTTTTTGCCGATCTATCTAATATTAATCTATGAAGAAGCTATACAGCTAATTAAGAATTCATTAACCTTTGTTTTGGATAAGTTGCTTGGTGATACTAAGCTGGAAGTATCACCACCACTCTTATACAAGTATGGCGTAAAATCCTCGGAATTTTTGAGTTCATCCTCGAGTTTTTCAGATGAGAAACGTTTCGGAACATATGTCAATTCCGTAGCGTAAGTTGAACGCATGTGCGGTGGTACGGTCTTGTTGCGTCTGTTTAATTCCGCCAAGCGTTCACTGTCCACAGAAGTATTAAATTGCTCTTGCCTTAAACAATAAACATTCCCTCCGCAGACATAATCGCACTTTTGCAAAATCTTCCAAACAAAAACCTCATTAACATAAAAGACAAATGGTTAACTGAAAGTGATGTGAAAAAACGTTCAAAATCTGTGATTAAACGAGATAAAAATTACTCATCCGCTGTGTTCAGCCTACCGGGATGCGCTTCCACCTTCAACATATACGGATCGCCATTTACGGATGATGACGACAACACATCATTTTCATCTTCCACTTCCGGAAGTGGATGAAACTCATGGGGTAGCGCCCCAGAGGACACGTCTGCAGTGATTTAATTCTATTTTTTGAAATGTACATCAATTTTTATATATAAATTTTCAACTGATAAATCTTCGTTGGATAATCCGTCTGCCACTATATATGCATCTGTTTTCTATACAACTCTTCAGTGTACAGGTATGTGAAGTGGTATATATCATTTCATATGAAATAAGAGATGGAATATCAAAGCAAATACTACCTACGATTTCCGAAAAGTGACAATTTGTTTTGGCTATTTCCTCAGCTGGTTTACTATCCAAAGTGCTGTTGCTGATTGAGAAATGCTGGGAAATTGTTGAACATCTTTCCTCGGTAGAAGCAAGGCGTTGCTCAAGAGCATGGTATGCAACTAAAAGTATCGAACATTTACAGAAGAAGAACTAAATGTATTAAATTTTTTTTTTTCTAAAAATTTCGCACATTCATACATTTTTATTATGATAATCATTTCAACTCAATGACATCAAAGTAGTTCGGGGTATATTCTAGACACTATTCCACTCATTGGAGATGAAAAAATAATACGAAATAATAATTGCCTAATTACTAGATAAATTGGATGCAATCGACAGGACGAATAGCCTCAAATATGAGAATCCATGGAAAAGAAAAAAAACTCATGAAACATCAAAAAATATACCATCCCGCCGTGTCAGTTCTTCCTGCAAACGAATACTGAGCTCAACGCTGCCATTTAACTGATTCCACGCTTCCGAGAGCATTCGCTGTCTTTCATTTAAAATTTCTTGCTTTGCCATCATTGCTTCTACATGCTAAAAAAAATAATTTTGGCGAATTAAAATGTTTTTTGGAGATTCTGAACAAAAAAAGCTTTTGCCTATTTTGCATATACCTTCTTCCGCTGATCCTCTAATGATGCAGCCAATGCTTTCGACTGATATTCGCTTATCGCTGCCTATAAAACAATAATACTTTTTTATTAGTTATAGAATAGAAACACAAAACAATATATCTCATACCCAAAATAAAATTTTTGATTTTGTTTTAACATTTGTTTAATGATGAATTTATACATGTGACATTTGCTCTTGAAAGTAAAATCTCCCAGTGACTTCATAAAGAAATTCATTACAGCAATCATCCAATGAACCACAATCGATACTCAATAGATTAGGAAAAAAATACATTGTTTCGTAGGCTTTCAATCATTGCTTTGTTTTGCGCATTCTCTTCTTGCAGAGTTTGATATCCATTCTGGATACCTGAGAACAGGAGTCGCAGACCCTGAATTTCGGTGCGCCTGTTTTCCAATTCCCCACAAAGTTTTCGTACCTGCAAACATATAACTTTCCGCATCGTACTTCAAATATTTAAAACTATTAACAACTAAAAATTTACTAAAATTACTAAACATTTTGGCATCGCCGGTCGTTTTCACAAGACCCACGACTTCGATATCTGTTAAATGCACTGCACTGAATCATTAGATGATTGAATTTCAAAAATCAAAATAAAATTGAGTTTCACAGGAAGAAACAACAATAATACCTGCACAGCTAAACTGCGGATGTTTCGGACAGAAATTTGAGCGACACTTAGTTGCTTTTTCATTTCTGCAATCACAGCGGCAGACCTTGCAATGTCCAATTCCTTGATCCTCAATCTTTCGTCTTGACTGATCAGTACTTCATCCTTTTCTCGTCGCTACAGCATTAAGACTTCATTAAATCATAAATTAACAGTTACCATAACTCAAATAAATCAGAATTTAACACACCGCTTCCTTTATGTCCGATCGTAATCCATCGATGATGTTTCGCAATTCGGCAATTTCGGCTTCATCGTTGGTTGTGAGACGTAGCAATCGCTCCTCGGCGGCTGTTTTTGAGATTCGAGTCACCTCAAGTTCCTTTAATAAAATTACACAATTTTTATTTTATTCAAACCTTCGACAAGAATGCACAATAATCTCCTATGTATTTCGCGCACCTGTAAAAGCTCTTCTCGTTCTCTTTCCATTTTCAATCGCCACTGCTCCTCCAGTGTCGCATTTTTTTCCCAGCTCTCAACAGCTCTTTGTTTAGATAAAATGTCGAATTCAGCTTCACGCAACTGCCTCTGTAACAATCTGTTTTGAAATCACAAGAATAAAATATTGAGAGAAAAAAAAGACAGTTTTGCAATAGATATACTTTACGAAAGGATTTCAATCCTGCTTTAAGCAGTAGCTACAGCAGCAATGAAAACAAAAAACTCGGTGCGTTTAATAATTAAATTTTAATAATTTTACTTGAGTTGTATGCAGTTCTTGCTTTACAGACTTTAGTTGTTGTCTCATTTGACTGTTTTCTTCCTCAGCTGCAGCCGCTTTAGTTCGCCAGTCATCCAATTCTGTAGTCAGAGTCTGACATCGTGCATCCTTCTCACTGACAGCACCACTTACTTCACTATGGCTGTAATTCACGAACAATAACACTAAGATACTGTATAACATCAAGATGAAATCTGCTTGGTAAATGAAGATAAAGGATAGATAAGATTAGCTGATCGGGATGATCCGATAATATGCTAGAATGGGAAGTAGAGAGACAAGAACAAAATTGAATAAAATTGGTAGTATGAGACGAATTGGTGAGAAAAAAAGGTACAGATAAATCGAAAATTCGTATGGCAACCTTTTTACAAGTTTTTTGATTTCCTGATTAGCAGTTCTTAGCGAGCTTTCTATATCGTCTTTCTCGTACTCGAGTAGCTTGCATCTTTCACTCAGAGTCTAAATTGTTTTAATCTTTCACTCAGAGTCTAAATTGTTTTAATCTAGACTTGACAAATATACATAACTCTTTTTGAGGAGGATTTTGCCCTCGTTGAAATTCAAAAAAAAGCAAAAAAAAGACCAAAAACCTTTATCTTTCTGTCTTTTTCACGTATTATTCGTAGTTCGCGTGAACGAGGAGAGGAAACGATTTCGGAAAGTGGACTACGTCTCATATCTGCTCTTTCGCTTCTTGCGAACCCACAATGATTTGATCGACGGATCTGGAAGACTTACTTTTTTAAAAAAAGTAAGCCTATAGGAACTATTCTTCACCAAATCACTTTAGCTAATGAAGAATGAAACTTCAGATCCTTGGTGTTAGAAGAAATTCGAGAAAATTCGAGAAACTACTGGAACACAGATGAAACATACCTTGGGAGTAATGAAACTTTTCGAATCCACAGGTTCATCACCGCTCTGGAACAACACTGCAGGCCAAGACTCATAAGGATCCCAGTTTTGATGATCTTCCAGATAACATAGTATTGCTCCAATATGCTTATTTTCTTCTTCAGTTAACCCATAGTCTTCCTCGAAAACCATCTCCAAACTTATCCGTAACTCATTCAAAAAAACGACCAAAAATTTAGCCACCTCAAAATTATCACCCGTCGCAGCTAACTCCGGCTTCAAATGATCCAGAAACGAAGCATCCGTCATCTGATCCATTAAAGCCTGATATGCCTTCGTATATGCTTCTTGGCTTGACTTTTCTTCGCATTTTTTAAATTTACCAGTAATACTGAAAATTTAAGCCGAATGAAGCATTTCAAAATTTAATCCAAAAGAAGCTGTTCTTCGGAAAGACGAATAACTGTCAGGAATTTTCATTTCTTTTCTAACTCTGCAATTATATTAAGTTTCCATAGTATTAGAAAACTCACATGAGATGAGTTATAACGGATATGTGCCGTTTATACAGCAAAGCCCAGCCATCCACTGGATCAATAGCTAATTTTGCCCTTAGTAATTGCTCAAACTGCAATAAATATTTCAACAAGAAATAAACACTAAACATTTCAATTTTTGCATTATCAGTAACATATTGTTCCTGTCAGATTCAATAATGATAATAATAAAGTAATTTAGGCTCAAAAAGATTAAAAAGAAAATTAAAATTAATAACAGAAAATTACAAGAAAATTAAAAATTAAAAAAAAAAACCGTTAAACGAATTAAAGAAATACAACGATTATACATATCTTGATATGAATAATAAATGATGCAATGAAATAATAAATTATCGTGAGATTTAGAAAGAATAAATACAATCCAATTGCAAAATGGAAAATTCTACTGAAAATGTAAAATACCTTAGAAAAAGAAAAAAGACTCATACTAAATCTGTAAGATTCTAAATGTATAATGCAAAATATTCGACACGAATAATGCATAATATAACAGTAAATAAATCATAATAAACTACTAACCCAACGTTTAATTGCACCTGTTCGTTTTGAATCCATTTTTGAAACTGAAATGCAAATATTTCTGAATACAATTTTATCAATGCTATTATAAAATAATCGTTTCTATTTATTTCTATCCTAATAAAAACCTTATATTGCATTAAAAAAAAAAAAAAAGGCAAAAACAAAGGATGTGACAATTATCCGAACTTCCAATCACTGTCGCTTACTTCTATCCCAATATATTTTGTACAATTTGATGAGAAATTGTTGGAATTTGATTATTTTCACATTCGTAAAAGCTATTTGATATACATTATCAGATATCTTTAATATATTAAGACTAAAGAACGTGAAAATCTTTTTTCACTTTTTCGACAACATATAATGAGAGAGTACCGAAGAATATTATTGAAATTAAGTGGAAAAAAAAACTTTATCAAAGAGTAACTTTATCAGCTAACTTTATCAGATGATTTTAAAATGATAATGAAATGATGATACAAGTTATTGAGATCTAGTAAGGAGTGCAAAACGGAAAGTGAATAGTGCAACACTTAGTGTAAAACATAGTGCAAAATAATTAGTGCAAAATAGTGCAATAGTGCAAAACGGAGTGCAAATACTTTTATACTCAAACATATTCCCGCTTGATTTCGGGATCACATAAACTACTGGGATGACATAAAATAAGTTCACGTATTCATTCTTAGTCTTAATATTTTGATCACGTAGCTAAAGGACATGATAACGTACGTGTACGTGTAATCGTAGCCAGGATATGTATTACATTGTTAGGGGATATTTCGAATCAATTTTTTCGAAACTCCCGCTTAGTTAGGTAGAGAGACAAATAGCCAATGATTTTAAGTGATTGAAAAAAAAAAGATTGATGAAGAAATTGTATGTCATCAAGCAGTTTTCACTTTAAGCCTATTATTCTTTCTTACAAATTATCCTTATCATTTCTCTCTTATTCTCTGCTACCATTGCAAAATCTGGGTATTTATGATTTTTCTCAATCTTTCATATCTTATAATTTAATCTATTCTTTACTCTCACTCTCTCTCTCTCTCTCTCTCACCATTACAATATGCGAATATTTGTCCTTAATCTATTAA
>NW_018108445.1:18570-44414 GCF_000183805.2 Loa loa
AAATAAGTTCACGTATTCATTCTTAGTCTTAATATTTTGATCACGTAGCTAAAGGACATGATAACGTACGTGTACGTGTAATCGTAGCCAGGATATGTATTACATTGTTAGGGGATATTTCGAATCAATTTTTTCGAAACTCCCGCTTAGTTAGGTAGAGAGACAAATAGCCAATGATTTTAAGTGATTGAAAAAAAAGATTGGTGAAGAAATTGTATGTCATCAAGCAGTTTTCACTTTAAGCCTATTATTCTTTCTTACAAATTATCCTTATCATTTCTCTCTTATTCTCTGCTACCATTGCAAAATCTGGGTATTTATGATTTTTCTCAATCTTTCATATCTTATAATTTAATCTATTCTTTACTTCTCACTCTCTCTCTCTCTCTCTCTCACCATTACAATATGCGAATATTTTGCAACTTTCCTTAATCATTAATAAATTATTTCTTTGCATTTCCTAATTGATTTTCTTTATCATTTGCATTTTCAATTTCGATTTATATCTTTCTAAGTATTACTAATGTAGAATAGAAAATGGAATTGCAATTATCCATTTTATAAAATGTACAGTTGTTATTTTACAGTTTGTTATTTTAATTTCAGAATTATTCTGTTAATGTTTCTAATTATTCCATAAACAATTCTTTTCCAATTTTTATGATGGATTTTGATGATAGCTGTTGCTTTCTGGAGAATAATTTTGATCAATTTCATTTGATAAATTTACTTTCACCAAATGATTCTGAGATCAATCTTAACAGTACCACTGAACAAACGAAAGATCAGGTTTCTTTTTATCATTTAATTAATGATAGCAATGTTTAGCTAGCTCATAGTTATCAACTTGCTTGACGTTCTTAACATTTGAATTCATTTTTGTTTGATTAATAGATGATAGGAGAACGTCCAAGTGTCATTTGGAATTTCTAAAGTAACAAATCAATACTTTATCCTTCTTTTTCAACAATTCAGAGCAATACTAACTTTGTACATTATTGATTTGATAATAATTATTTTCAGCTTTCGGAGATCATTGATAATTTTGGACTTGATTTAAGTCCACAGGACAACAATGAAGTATTTTCAACGTATGATTCGTCGATATTTGATGCTGTTACGCTTGAAAACGATTTTATGAATCAAATATTGTATGATAATGCTTCACCATCTACCAGTGATTCTGGAAATTACTCGCCAACATGCTCTACCTCAGATGTATGCATTTTCCAAGTAATTGAATACTTATGTAAACTGATGATGATTTTCACGGACATAAACCCATTAAACTAGTAATTTGGTGACTATCATCCCTTTCCTCAAAAATTATAAAGAGCTGGTAATGACAATATTAAGTTATTTAATGGACCTTACTAGCACCAATTAAATTCCTTAAAGATATTGGAAGTAATTTACTTCTCATTAAATGATTAAAAATGACACATTTTTGAAGGACCAGAGTGCTGCTGATAGCGATCGAATCATAAATAGCGCCCAAGCAACACAAGTACATCAGTTGGAAACAAAATTCACTGTAGCGCCTAATCCAAGTCGCCTTGTTCCCGTTCAAATTCCTGTTCGACAGGTTTATAGCTTGACTTTCTTGATAGGAATAATTTTTCATTATGTTTAGACTGTTTCAGTAACAAGCAATTTATTGTGTAGCTATTATACATACAACTTTTCCGTATGGGTTATGCTTTAAGCTTATGCTTGTTCCATTTCTTATAATGATGTCTTTTTTTTCTTGCTCTGTACCTTATTTCTTGTTTTGAGTATAAGAAAGGCTTCCTAAAATGTATTTAGAATTTAGAAATGAAGCTCATTATGATTATTTTTAATCATGAAGCATTAATTTAATTGATGGATTTACATAAGAATTATAGCTAAATAAATTTGAAAAATGACTAAACATTATTAATATGAAATTTTCAGATTATAACAAAAAGTAAAAGTGCGTCAAGTCAACCAATGATTTGCATCATGCCTGCAACAACCCACGTCAGCTCTCTCAACGTGAGTTTCAAACAGATATTTAGAGGATTGCTTCATATATGATTTGACTGACTTTCATCTCTATCCATTTCTTGATACTCTTTCCCTATATTTATCACTTTGTTCTTTTTCTTGAAAATTAGGGTATTGATTCGGGCATTTTAATTTAGTCGCAATTAGCTGTCAATCAAAATAAGCAACGAATGCTGTCACCGAAACGTGAAGGACCATCATTGGCACCAACACTTCCAAGCACTCCTGTTAAGGTAACTTTTTCATAACTTTGTTTGTCTTCAATAAATTGTTTTATTGTACGTTTTTTTCCTTTTTTTAAATTAACACATATTTTCCCATTTTTCAAATGGACTAAATAATCTTTTAGAATCTTCCTGTTTTCTAAGTATTATTGTCTTTGCTTCTGTGACTAACTTTTCAATACATTATCAAGTGGTCTCGCACATTGTATCGGGCCAGAACGAAGTACCAAAGTGGAGTTCATTTTTTAGTAGCTATTGTGGTCTTAGGTATAACTTAATATTTATGCAGAGTTCAGTTCATTTAATCTCTGAATACTTACATGCGACATTGTAAAGCGGGAGAATTGTTTTGTTGCTGACACTTTTCACAATAAAATATTTTTGTTTATTATTTAAGCTCTTCACGGATGCTGAGATGAAGTTGTTTCTTAGGCCTTTTTGAAGATAGCATGCTTTTATATCTTTGCATAATTTTATCACTTATCCATTTATCCATTTTAATATCAGTATTACTTTATGTATAAAATTTTTATTAATAAAAAATCATCTTAGCATTCTGCAAACTTTTTTAGGATTACGATCGTAAGAAAGAAGACAGGAAGATCCGAAACCGATATTCGGCACAGCTTTCACGGATTCGGAAAAAAAATGTTAGTTTGGCGATAATGTATTACATTTTCCTTTTTTCTTTTTCTCCTTAATTTTCCTTTTCTCCCGTTCACTAATTATTATAGGAAATCAATGAAATGAAACGAAATTTGGCTAATAAAAATGTCATTATCGAGAAATTGAAAAATGAAATCGAAATTTTGAAACGAACTGTTGAAACTTTGCGAAATGAGGTATATATCATCTTCAGTTGTGTCTTACAAACAAATGTCATAAGTGGAAACAGCAGGAAACACATGTTTAATATGTCTCAAATTGCATCTCACATCGAGAATCCATATGTATCAGTTCGATATAATTTTCAATCTTAAGAAGCTTATTAGATATAACTCAGTAAATTATGAAAAGCCTTTTTTTTAAAATAATTAGCTGAAAGACATATATTTATCAGAAGATTTAATGAAGTTTACTTATATAGATCGGTGTAAGTTAGGACCGATAGCAGTTATCAAGTTATCAGTTATCAGTTATCACTTTTAGCTTTGAAATAATACGCCTTACTAATTGAAAAATGATTGTAACTTTTGAATCCGAAAAAGTTTTTATACCAATCGTGATAACTGAATTAATTAATGTGTGTAGCCTGAAACAGATTTCTTAATTTGGTGTTACGAAACGTTAGGACGGTAAACAGAGATCAAACAGTTAAGCTCGTCCTATTGGAGAATCTGTGTAGAAATTTGGTTTTGAGTGATTAATTGGTTCTGAATAATTAATTGATATTTTGCGTCTTTTTCTATTTGAATTCCTTCCAACAATAAAATTTTATTTTTAGAATGAAATGTTGAAATCAAGCACTAAGTAATCGAAACAGCAGTGGTCGTTTAAGCATGCTAGCTGGCGCTGTTTGTCTTTTCGGATTTGTTTCGTTGTTGTCTTTTAGCAGCACCTATACCAGTTAAGTTATTTTCTGATAGATGTTTGTCTGTAAATATTAGAATTTAGGAATACGATTCTGTCTGAATTTTTTTTTTGGATGAAATGAATTTAAATGATTTTAGGAATTTGGATCCAATTCCTGATACAGCAAATCTTGTTGAACTAAATCTTGCAAAATCAAATATGTATTCCTCGCGAGATAAAGTAAATACTGGTCGAACTCTTCTTTCCTTGGATTATGATGGTGGCCTAGTGAGTTACTTACCTGCTTTCATTTATTTTTTTTCTTTTATTTCCAAATATCCTGTCGTCTTTTTATGTACCAGTGTTTTTAGCGGTTTAATTTTCTGTTTAATCTCTTTTTATCACTCATACTTCATCACTTTGGAAAAGTCCATCATTTTGAAGGTCTATTCATATATGTTCACTGTTAAACATTCTTTAGGAATCAAGCAAAAATCCACAGTCAAGTAAGAAGCCCGATCCTTTATCTCAATCAAACCTGAGCAATTCAGCAAACTGTGATAGCATGCAGAAGAAAGATTTAAATCAGACTGAAGCGATGAAGTTTGTTATAGTCTTTCTTAATTTATCTTAACTGAAAAGTGTCAGACTTTCCGAAACCTAAGAAAGTAAAGCAATCAATTTTAGAGTAGGGTACACTAATCATACTTGTCTTTCATATTTACTCCAGTACTAGTATTCTCCTCTAATTAAACATTGGGTTGCCTTGCATTTAATGAATGATAATTTGGCTTCTATCACAGTACAGTAGATACTCAGCTACATTCGTTGAATCTGTGAACGATGACTGAGATAAAGACTTTGTCGGTCTTTTTCATCTCACTTTTATCGGAGTTCCGTATGCTTAACCCAAGCGATCCTCGTATGTGAAACATTTCTAGAAGTTGGAGATATCTCTGGTACTATCTTTAATCTCCCGAAAGTGCTGATATACGTAGTTATAAAGAAGTAACATCATCGCTGGAATTATATTTATTATACGAAACTTTTTCTTGTGTGGAATATAAAATTCTTGAAAAGTGATAAAATTAGAATAATGTTTTACATGTAGTCTGCAAAATCCGGATTTTGTTCGTTATTTTCTCACCTTTAATTGATTTGTTACCCATAATATTTATAAAACGTTGCTGCCTCAATCTTAGTAAATTTCCCTTTTTTTTTTTCATTTCTCGGAATTTTAATTTTACTTTAATGGAATGTATGTTGCAGATTGAATAACGACGTCTTTGCTTGGATTAATCGGCACGAATGTTTGCAGTTTATGCATATTCGACATATATTTCGTGTTCCAATACACGGGTGGTTGACAACTTCTAATGTAACAATAAAATCTGTAAAAGGTGCCGAACGTAAAAATGGGAAAAATCGTCACCAGCGGTTTGCATTAATAATAACCTTCAAATTTCAAATATGTGTTTACTATTTTATCCCGGAGTGAAATGTACATTTAATTAGAATTTTTATGGATTCGCTGTTGCATGACTGTTTTAGTAAACCCTTTTCATCCAACCATAGTAACACTTGAAATTTCATCGGCGCATCCAACATGAATGATGTTGAATAATAATGATGATGCAGTTAAGTGATCTAATCTTTCCAATTTTTTTATATATTGGTTTTATAAAAGACTTGGAATTATTATTAGGACAGCAAATGATAAAATGGAAGCTGCACGCTTGAAAGCAATACGTGAACGTACTTGGCGACATATCAATATGATCAGCTCCAGTGCAGAAAATACAGCAATCAAATCGCAAGTGTAGGTTTTTCTAATGACTTTTTTTCCTAAATTGATTATTAGTCATCAGTAAAGCCTTAAGTTGGTAATGATTTTTTGAAATAATTATTCCGCTTTTGCAAGCACACATTTACTGTTTTTGACAAAACGTATTTTCATTTTAATCGCAGAGAACAATATATGTTATGTTTCAGTAAAACGATAGATTATAATGTTATGGGTCCAGAACATTTCTTAACTAACTGGTTGCAAGGTAAAACAGATGCACGTTCGGTTTTGGATGTGGAGGCACAGTATGCGGAACTTGCTCGAAATTTAAAGCAGCGCGAGGACACACTTTATGTTGTTGCTATGAAGGTTTCTGCTTCATTCTCTTAATTCATTACAATTAATACATACCTTTCTTAATCAGCGATTGATCGATTCCTCATCAATCATTTAATAGTTTTGATGGCGAAATAGACAAGTCTGAATCAGAAGTTGATCTCTCATAACCTTTCTATTGATGCACATCACAAGTTTTGAAACGAAGTTTTTTTAAAAGTTTTTTTAGAATTATTATTTGCTACCAGCATCAGATCGAAATGGTGTTATGCAACCACGTATGGCTCTCATTTTGCCTGCTCTATCATTCAATGGTACATTACCAAATCAGGTTTGTTTTCAGTATGAAATTCCTGCAAAATTTATATATAATGTTGCACTGATTACCTCAATTCATAACTGTAATCATCTTCTAGTTTATGGAGATTTGGAGTGCCTTTATTTCTTCATTTCATTGATCGAGTCTTCCCAAAAAGCCTAATAGAGCTGTTGTTTTTTTTTTTTGACCATGTTTTAAGGTAGTAGTGAACTATATCAATAGGTATTTGAACATTTGTGCTTGATGAGTTGTTCTAATTTTAAATCGAGCAATATTTTACTATATATGCAATACTCTTACCATTTATTTCAGGGTTTGGATATATATTTTAGGATTAATAACTCTATTGATTAGATGTTGGTTACGAGATATACTTTAGTTCGACTCTCGATGCTAACAAAACATTGACAGTGGACAAAAAGTGTTTAACAATGAGTAATTCACCTTTTCAGGTGGCAATGATGCGTCTGGAATGTGATATTACAGGCACCGGATTATTCCATCTTCCAAGTTCACTTCTGCCTTTATTTTATGATCACTCAAGCCGTCAGTAACTTCATTATTATAGCTCATGAAAGTAACAGTACTTCCATCAAATCGGATTATCTTTCATTGTAACATCTCTATAATATCTGACAAACAAAAGTTTGTTTCTGTATCTCTAATAACCATTTCCTATTTTCCTATTAATACATCTTGCCAGTCATGATACGTTGGTTGTGATACTTTCATTGATTTATGCCAAAAACTATTTATTTTATGTGTCAAAAACTCGAAATGTGGAATTAGTTTTGAAGAAAAAAGGAAACAATGACTTTATTTCGCGGTATTTGTCAACTTTTTAGCACTAATCTTATCTAAATATAATGGGCGATTCATTATGCTATTAAAAGAGATGTGCATAATTAATGAATATTATTGTTGAACAAAATATTACATAAATCAGAGTTTTTCTTTTTTCTTTAACAATTCCGACAATGATATCAAGAATTGACTTTGTTCCTCGCAACATACTTTTCTCGAGAAATGTGATAACGCTCATTGCCATTTAATATTTTCCACCCTTTTTGCCATAGATTTAAATTAAGACAAAATTCTTTAAATTGTTAAACAAAAATTGCTAGCATTAAATTTGACTCATTTTACGCGATCTGCTTCTTCAAATACTATTTTTTGTTGTCTTCGTACTCCAGTTGCTATTAAAATTTTGTTTAGCTAAATTATATTGCAATTAATATAATTATTAGCTCTTCCGCGATAAATACTCGATAATTCTGTAATCTCCAGTGTAGAACCTCCCTCATTTATATGAAATCTTCTGCATAGTAATTTTTCATATCTTTTTCATTTTATGAACATTGCTTTCATCTTCCCTCTTTGATTATTAATTTAATTTTCCAACCTCAAAATACATAAAATAATTTACTATCTCTTCCAAATAAGAAATAATGAAAAATTTTTTTTCTATTGATATCCCATATTTGAAAAGGATAGCTTAAAATTTCAACTTCATTTTAATCTAATTAAATCATCCTTCATTACTTCTTTTTCCTGATGAATACTTTGCCATAAAAATGTGATCACTCAATCTTTCAAAATATATTTAAATCAGATAATAACTTGTCAGTCTGGTTGATGTATTAGTTTAGCATCGGTCAATCGCAAATAATGCACTCGTCTTTTTGAGATATTAAAAGTTTAAAATATGACATTAATTCTGTTATAGTTTTGTAAACATAGAACTGTTTTATTCTACCGTCAAAAAATCAGATATTAATTGTGTAAAAATTGATGAAAATAAAGAACATTTCGATGGTAACAAAGGCTATTATTGCATTAATAACGTCCATTTATTTGTAAAAGGTATCAATCGGAAGACTTATATCAGCGGCCAATCAGTCAGTTCTTTGAATTATTCCCATGAAAGATAAATTTGCATGATTTTAAAAGGTTATCATTTTGAAAAATCATACATTATAGAACTTGACAATGACATATGAGAGGTGGGATAATGGTTACTCATGTTAATTCTGATTTTTTAAAAATGTTTCCATGTTTTTCATTCGCCTCTTATAAAGTATAAACTAATGAATGCCACTTATCGATAATATTAAGATTTAATAAACAGCAGAATGTTATCCCAAGCTATGCAATCAGATAAGCGCATGTCCAACAGTATTATCCTATTGCAACAACATTCGATAGTGAATTTCGGATTAAAATGCTGTCAAATTACTGTTGTTTGTAGCTGGTCAAAAAAAAAAAAAAAAAAGAGAAAAGAATCAGATAATTTATCATTAATTATGAAAATTCTAACAGAAAAAAAAAAGCAACCTTTCCTGAACGGCAAACATTCTACAACATTCAAAATTCTCTTAAATTTACAAACAAATAAAAAGGAAAAAGTGGAATGCAAGCAAGATAACACAGACGATTCCCGTCATTTTTTTTTCTTGTTTTTTTGTAATAAAATCAATGTTGAAGAGACTATGCCAAATAATCAATTCAAACATATTAAAGCCTTAAAAACGATTTTTTTTATTGCTAACAGCGTTAGCAATTAAGACAATCATTAAGTCAGTAGTTATTATTGAATTCATTCCGCAAATTAAGCATCATAGATTGATGTTGGTTGATTTCGAATTGGAGTTATTATGCTTTCCCTGGAAATTGAAAACCTCACCTAGAATTATTTACTCAGCAGATTAGTTCTCATATCTAGTGCAAAAAGTGGTTACAAAAATTTTATCACAAAGACAGAAATTTTTTGTTTTTTTTCAATCCTTGGGAAGTTATATCACAATGCTAAACGAGATTGTAACCACTACTAACTCTGTCCTTTCGACTGCTTAATTTTAATCCTCCAAATGTCTCGCAAATTAAAAACAAATTAAAAAAAAAAAAAACTGGAGGAGTAGAATTTAAAACTACATTAATTAAATGATAACTGAACCTAGCCATAAATTATAGCATCAACTTAGCAAAGAAAGCATTAAAAAAGTGAAAGAGCACAGCAATGATCATATCAGGAAACATTCAAGCATTATTGAACTAAAGAATAGCAAACAATAAAAAGTAGCAAAATAAAGTGAATAAATTGTTAAATTTCGAAATAACAAACAAACAAATGGTACATTTTAATAACAGTGTGTATTAACGAAGGATAATCCTCAACTGATTATAAACATTCTTTAATTTCAGTGGTTGCAGCTCTTTTTACGACAGTTTACAATTGTTCAGATCGCTATCTAGGTGACTTATAAACCATTCACAACTGCATGGATACACCTGCTTCTAATAAATATGACAATTAGTGCTATACATTTTTATTTTTTTAATAAATTACTAATTTACGAAGAGTCGAAATTATTATGACTTTAGCCCTGAAAGCAAACATGGGAGATCAAACTAGGGCATTAAAATGAAACATCCAAAAACCAAGCCACCGACTTCACAGGAAATGATTTCATACATGACCAAAATCTTTTGCTTTGAAATGAATTTCTTGAAATCTTGAGATTATCCAAGTGAAATGTCTCATGTGAAACGAACAAAAACAAACAAACTAATACTTATCCACAGAAACAGTACTGCTACTACGTTCATGGGTAGGCTGTTTCAGTGACGTTCCAACATCTCGAATTGACGATATTGTTTTTTTCAACCATGCTGCATGCTTACTATCATTATCGCTACTGACTGACGTATTCATCTGAAGAAAGCAAAAACTTCGAAATTCTAAAACCAAATTTTGGAAAAATAAACTATCGTAATTTACATTTCACTCCGTTTCAAGATTAGTCAAATCTCGAAATAGCAATAATATGGTGTGAACCAAACGATCATCAACATGAACGAAAAAAACAAACACTTGGATTTCGAAAGTTAGAAAAAAATAAAAGAACAAAGAATTACATAAACTAGTCATAGCTTAGCTCGAACAAACATTTGTAGCAAGTAAAATAAGGAACAACGCCATTATTATGACAAACGCTGCACACGCATCTCGCCCTTATTCTTTAGCGAAAGATATGGAAACAAAACGTAAAGTTTAAAGATTCAGACTTTACGCCATCCAAATTCGCGTCTTTGTTTTCAATTAATTATATGACCAAGTATATCTTCAAAAAATATCAATGCTGATTGCTAACGGAACCAACGTCATCACATTCCGTTCCTCATTATCTATCACCTACTTACTGAACTCATATCGACCAATGACTGAGGTATTAAATGAATTAGTGTCAGAATGCGATAATTCGAATTCTACTAACTGGAATAGCATCAAACCTCACTCTAACACTTTTATTCAAAAAAAAAAAATTGTTATATATAAATGTGCTTCAGCCGAAAACAGTTATTTTATTACCTGATGGCTCAAGTCCTGGTTTCTGCACTGTGCTTCAACTAACTCAAGCTTAGTTTGAGCAAGATTGAGTTCCAGCTGGCGAATACGTTGCTCACTTTCTTCCAATTTATCCATCAATTCAATTATCTTGAAACCACAACGATCCTCCACCGAAGATAACTGAAAATAGGCAATTTCATTGCTCTATCAACAAAATCTGTTAAAGATTCATGAAATAATTTTTCCAGCAGAATTCAATCATACAAAAAGAAAAGATAAACAAAGATAAGCAAACATAAGGTACCTTTTTTGATGGGCTTCCATTCATCTGTTCAGTAAATTCAGCAAGTACAATTGAACATTGTTCACAGTGAGAAACCACTCCCTGAAAAAAATCCCTCCTATGAAAATAATCACCAAATATCTTCTCGCAGCAACTTACAGCAATCCGTGTTTTTTGAGCCTTGAAACTATCCTGTTGCTTCTCGAGTCGGTAACTCAAATCGGAACAAATCTCTTTGTAATTGCTAATAATACTCTGCGATCGTGATCCTTCTGATTCCAGCCGTAACACTTCTCTTCTACACATCTCCTTCACCTGTAATTTGAGCAAACAACTGTCAAATATCTTGATGACTTTATTCAAATTTAATCTATTTTAATGTAATCATTTCACACCAAAAATGCTTCGAAACATCTTTGAATGTAATGATACAGTTACCTATGCTCGATACGGGATATTCTACCGAGAGAGAGTAAGAAATACATTACAATTAAAACAAAGCACTTCCTCAGACTCTAAAGCTCGCATTTTCATAACTTTGAATCAATTCCGTATTGAATTTCGTATAAAAACGTAATCCAACCTGATCGTATTCAGTCCGTAATCCATTATTTTCTTCTTCAAGATCTTTTGCTGTTCGCATGCACCTCTCAAGCTGCCCCTGTAAGCTTTCGACACTGTCTTCTGCCTGTAATAAGATTCAATTCATGAGGCTGAGGAAATCCAGGTATGTCTAGACAGAGAAAACGAAAGAGAGAATAATTGAAATTGTACGTTAGAAATCAGCTTTTATACAGAAACACCGGAATAAGTAACATACGGTGTCCAAATTTTTCCTCAGTTCAATCTTGCTGGTTACGAGTTCATGTGCCAAATCATCATTTTCTCTTTCAAGTCGCATTACTGTTTCCTTCAGTTGAAGGTTTTCCCGCTAAAAAAAAATCAAGTTTTGGAATTCACAACAAATGTTTATAACTACCATATTTACCCAAACAACGAAATTAATAGCCAACCTCCATACGCTCCAATGGATCTTGAGATTCTAATTCACGCTCTTTCAGCGAATAAAACTCTTTTTCGTATTTTGATAGTCGTTTATGACTTATCTAAAAATTATGGTTTTTGAGGTCTTGAATGACTAACATGCATCCACTTGTTCTCCACTTTCGGTTTTTTTTTCGTAATTTGTAATAATAATAATATTATAATAAGAAATATTCTGATTCAAACTAACACCGAAATTAGTAATAATGCTAAAAAAACCTGTCAATTCATTAATTATGAATCCAGTACTGTACAGTAAAACGGAATGTAAGAAATCAAAAACAGAATTTAGGAAATATCAGCTGCTAAAGAATGCGTGCATTTTTATTACGGCTACATATGCGATATAAAATATTTTCAACGAAATTTCAGTATTGATCTGTCTACAAACGAATCCGATAGAACCAACTTTTAATTTGACAGCTTTATGAATTAGCTCTTTAGCATTTGCTTCTGTACGATAAAGTCGTGGCAAAACTACACGAAAATATTTGAGCGCTCCCTCGAAATCCAGTTGCAACAACTCTTTCTTGGATGCTTTCAATAGAGCTAATGATATGTGGAATATCGTATTCATCCCCTGGAATGGCTGACAGTCAATATCCAGAAAATGATACATGCTCAACAAGTAATAGGTAAAGAAAATGTGTTAACTACAATTTAAGCAATTCCACCTCGACCGTTACACACAGATTTAACTTCAAAGTTTACAAAATAAATTTCTGTTCAACAAACTCAACCGTACCTCACTGAGGAAAAGGTCTACAATAAAATAGACCATCTGCAGTGGGAATTTGGCAGTGAATAAAGTAAGAAACCATTGTGAGGCATACATGTGTGTTTCGACACCAAGATTATAAAAATGAGCAAAGAGATCCGGCACATAATCCTGAAAAATAACTGGCTTATCGTTAGAAAAATGTAAATGTAGTTCGAACATTCCAAAATTTTTTAATTAAAGTCAACCATGTATCTTCTTAAAATGCAGCAGAGGCTAAAGGAAAGTTTGTTAAAAAAAACACCGGGAAAATCAGTATCACGGAGGGAGAAATATCTGGATTATCAAGTATTCCGAGAGAATAGCAAAATAACGAAATATCATCAATTTTCAGATTTATTTCCCTTTGCTTTTTTCCTTTTTTTTTTTGAAATAAGAGTTGCTTTATAGCCATTTAATCATCCTGCTGAAATGTTTCGGTATATAAAATTGTCGTTTCGCAACTGCAACAAAATGTCAGCGATTACCTCAGTTAACCTTTGAAGCTGATAAAACCGCAAATGTAAAACATCCAACCCAAGTTTGAACAAATCACGCAAGCCATAATCAAACATTATTTTCACAAGTGTACAAAAAGCTTGTTCCTCGGGCATCTGAAATATTGAGATTTAGGGAAGTAAAACTTAGATTAGAGAACTGTATATTAAAAAAGTACACTAGAAAAAATACAAAGTAGGAGGAGACGTATTAAAAGAAAAACATAAATGCATGAACATTTACATGCAGTAATAATGCGGCAGCTAAGAAAGATAATCCTTGGCAATAACTGACTTCCTCGTCGTATAAAGAATATGCCTTACTAATTCTGTATAATGATTCCTGGCCTTCTCCACCTGATTCTTTAAAATATTCATGTGCTGGGAATGTGCGATGAATATCCCGTAATATTACCTGTTCCGACGGGCATTCCTACAATTTAGCTTATTTAGGAAAATGAAGAAATACAGTTGCCTTTACAATTAAGCATATTGCTAACCAACAGGACAACCCGGATTATTTTACCTGTGCATTTTTCGCACATCGGATGATGCCGAGCTAAAAGAGGTTTGTTGGATTTTCTTGAGACCGTTCAATTCAACAAAAGATATAGAGGTTTTGAATGCCACAGATTTCAACGAGAAATACCTCGCTTCGACGTTACATAATCTCTTTATGCAGTAACTCCTGGGCATTTACTGACTTCCTCGTCGTATGAACAATATGCTTTACTGATTCTGTATAATGATTCCCGGTTTTCTCCACCTGATTCTTTAAAATATTCATGTGCTGGGAATGTGCAATGAATTTCCCGCAATATGCACTAAGAAAATGATACAGTTTTGACAGAATAACAGTTCGATGCTTTTTTCGTCCAAGTGAAGAACGATAGAGACCAAATATTGCGCAAAAAAAAAAAAAAGAAAAAAATCACTTTTCCAAGTAATAAGCGATATGTTTGAGTAAGGTCAGGATCAATTTGAACTTTCGCCAAATACTGCCAAACTTCACCGCGCAAAACATCAGGCACTCCATTACGTATCAAATCAGCTAAACCTTCGGGCACTGTCCTAAAAAAAAATAGTTTACACTGTAAATAAGAGTTTTTAATTTTGCCAGACAAAAGAGCTGATACAAAAATTCTCACATTCACTACGTCGATGAGGTTTAACCACTCATTATATGCAATAATTGCGAGCAGCAGATTAAATCAGAACTAAATAACGAATTAGATACAATGTGAGAAATGGTAAAAATCTGCTCAAATAATGAAAATTTATTTAACTCACCCTTCGGGATCTGCTTTCCATTCCAGCAAAATTTTGTTCCATGCACTAAGTACATCATCAGGACATTCCTGATTAACGATACCCGAACCAGATAACAGCGGTTCGTCACTATCTGCAAATCAAACTGATCTTGCTTCGTCAAATAATAAAGAAAGACTAACTGGTCTTCTCAATTTCTGACTTTAGAAAAATATTTTTAAACCACGAATTTAAAATTTCATAGGAAAATTTATAAGTTCTGCTGTGCATATTTCATGCGGAAATATGACTAAATCAAACAAAGACATATATGCTTTTGACCTACCAGATTCATCGTCGTCTGCTGGATGTATTAATTGCGTCGGCATTTTCGTCGGCGATCTACCTAACGAAAGTCGACTTAATGATCGCTCACGTTCGGTAATTGATTCAAACTTCACCACCTGAAATCTAATTTTATAAATCCTATCAACGAACAAACTACCAAAAGTAAGTTCATTCATCCAAGTTCAATCTCTCTCTCGAACTGAAAACTGATACATTATCATCAAAACTTAAATCTTTGTCCAACCAGAAAAGATATTACATTTGCTGAATTTAGGCTTCAGGAATTCAGAATCAACAAGAATTTAAGCTTTTTAAAGGTACAGTGAAGCAACCCCATCCAGCTTCTTCAAATTAAAAGTACCCGATGACGTTGGAATGGGCATACATTCCAGCAATAACTATAATAATTGCAAGAAAACGGATTTTTTCTTGAAGATTTTTACAGTACAAATTATATAGTAATTTCTATTTAATATTCGTACATGAAGAAACAAATAAACAAAAGCTGCAAACTGACTAACGAAATGAAAGCTAATGCAATGTGATAAAAGTTATGCGTAACAAACCTTGAGATTAGCTTCATCTATGGAATCCACTCCTTCTTCTCCCATCTGAAAAAAGGAAAGGAATCGAGATGTTATATAAATCGTCAAGAATCAATAAGCAACAGTAATAAAAGTACTATATTTTTTGCTTTAGCTCCCTATATTATACTGTAGGTATGATCTTTTTGTGGATACCTTAAATGAATTACCATCCAACCTTTCGCATCATAATCATAACAAGGTTTTACTATCTCAGTAATTAGTAATCAAGCCTTTACTATTTATATGTTCATAATTTAATCGAATCTAGTTCAACAGTTAAAACAGCCGAGCGAATAAAACTGACACTTGTAATTATTTATTATGACTTTGTATGACCACTGCTTTTTTTTAAAATAGTATAAGAAGTGGAAGTTTTTTTTTTTAATTGATCGAAAGAAAAATCTTTTAAATACATGAAAACGACCAATTCCATCACATAAATTTCAAATTTAAAGAACTATCAGGAAAGGAGAAGTTAATGAACGGCTATCCGTCACAAGATAAACCATATAGCCATCTGTTAAAACAAAAATTTATACATAAATTCAGTGCCCAGCAATACCCCCTATTCACTTGATCTGAAATATATGAATTTGTAACGACTGTCAAGAGAATGTCAGGAATATAAACTGAAAACAGTTCAAAAATATGGAATGAAGCAATACGTTGATGTTTACGATTAATAATATAATCAATGATGGCATGACTCATCGGTGATTTATCACTACTTTTCCAGAAGAATCTAGTGAGTTGGAATATCTTTACAAGATGATAAATAGGAAAAAGTATAATACACCGATTTCTTTCTTATGGAAATTAAGGAAACACTTCAAAAAAAAGGAAAAAAAGATGAAAATACCAGCTACACATCTAACAAAAGTTTCTTTTCTTCCTATCCTCCTTTCATAGTACTTCCTCATATTTCATTTTCATTTCCTTTCTGAAAGTCAAAGACATAAATAGAGAGACCTAACTTCTTTTTACTATTAATTTTTCAGAATAATCCAAAATTATTAACTTACGCTTCATTGGACTTGAGAACGCAAAAAAAAAATCGCAATGAAACAAAAATAAGGGGCGTATATGATTAAAATTTGAAAATGAAGTTCAAGACATTCTCAACTGTTGATAAGAGTGGTCAGTGCATAAATAAACAATGGGAGAAATAGAAGAGTAATCGTATCGACTGATAAACACAAGCATAAACGCTTATGCAAATATATATATATATATATGTTTAAATAAAATACATCGTTTAGTATTGTTCTTGAGCGTTATAGATGAAGCTTTTTTGCTCGATTTTCATCGATTGCACAATGCTAGCTTGGTGGATAATCTTACGATAAGAAGACTAAAGAGAGAATAAGATAAAAGGAAGAGGAATAGACGCTAGGAAAACTGTCTAAGAATAAGACACTGCAGGGATGTAACAACTGTTCTATCACCTATCTGTTGCTTATAACAGAAACAGAACTTATTCCATACGTTATTTTGTAAAGATGAATTTAGCCTTTTATTGACAAAAAAAAAAAAAGCTTGTTGCCATTTTCACCTCATCTACTTTTATTACCATTCCATTCATTACGATAACTATGATATTTCGGCAGCGGTAACTTAGTGGACGAAGGCTTATTTTATTTATTTGCTTATTATGAACTAAATTTCAACATTTCAAACGTTATTTCTACAATGCAAAATCTTATCACAATATGTAAGTAGCAATCAATGAATTTAATAATCTGTAATCATTTTATACATCGATTTTCCTTTCCTCTGACTACTCCTGAGAATGGAGCAGTCCTCAAAATGGATGTGGTATTTGACCAGTTAACACAACGCTCAACAGCTATATTATTTCACTTTTAAACAAATCTGCAAAGAGATATCGATAATTCCGCGTTTTAGCATTTTCAAAACATTCCTTGCATTATGGAAAATGTAGTGTAGCCAAGAAAATGCCCATAAAAGGCATTTTATAACACTAATTAAACGGATATAATGGATGAAAGTGTGGGGAAAAAAAAACCCCTATATTATCTATTTACGTAGTTTTTACGTAGCATGGTGGAAATATTATTCTTTCATTCTGCTTGTTGGTAGATGCTGATGACATAATGTCCAAAAGCTAACCTACTTCTTTCGGAAGTTAGTTGATGCCTCGCTGACTATATACCCATCTATTAGAACGTTAATTCCTTGGTACTTTCAAAAGTATGTCATGTAATGATTAAAATGTAAAATGGTTCGCTACTTTAAATAAAAGTACCCAATAATAAATGACTCAGCACATCATCCACTAATGGCAAGTATCTCAAGTGATTTTTTTTATCAATAGCCATAAGAAAACAAACCCTTGCGGTAAGAAAATATTTTTCCACTACCGGTCTTCTAGACACGTACCAAAATCGTTCATGTTCGTGAAAAATTCTTGCTTTACATTCTATATTGAAACGCACCGGTTCATCAATACCCGTTAATATCACATCAGCTGCTATTGTCATGAAAACTCTCGTTTCTGAAAAAGACGACAGAAGCTAGAGTTAATTATTTCTTGATACAAAACAGTTACTGTGATCTTTTTAACGAAAGAATATCTGTCACCAGAAATTCACACAGTATCTTCTCTATATCTCAAATATATATCAAAAGTGTATTATAACCAGAGATTTTATTGAAAAATAAAATTACTAAACGGTGAGTACTGGACCTCTTGGAGTCTCCGTGTTGAGGACTTCCAAATTTTGCAAATGTGGATCCCAAATAGCTTCAATGATGTATGTTTTTGCATCATTTCCTCGTCCCATGGATTGCTAAAAACTATTTGAAATGTGATGGCAAATATAAACAAATTGTATTGAATAAATTCTTCACTACTGAAGCACGAACCATGTCAAGAAGATGCATATCATTATGACGTAAGTTTCGACCAGCACCAAGTAACAGACCAAAACACCTGGAAAGTATAAACACATAGCACTGAAGTATCTGCATACAAAGGACAATATTGCGTCAGGCAGGAGATACTAAACAAGTCATGCTTCACTCAGCTTGCCCATCCACTGGTTTACTTAAGTGATTATGTATGCTGTTTCATTTACAACATATATATTCCTCTACCTAACCATACCAATGGGTTTGGATTAAATTTTTTTAAATATTCAGTTCAGGTTTACAATTAGATAAATAATAACCATACACATCAATTACGAAAAAGATGATTCATGACATTACCACCGAGATAAGAAATCCGTAAAATGAATATTAAATTTAATTAAATGAAAGCAAAGATAAAGGTTAAAGTCAACTAACTTTCTAACAGTTAAAACTCTTCGTCCATGAGTTTGCTGCAGAACAACAACCACTTGCTTCTCGCGGTCTTTTCTTAGCTTAAAACAACTTTTTTCCTGCGGGCATACCGTAAAGCCTTTTTTCGCATCTTCCTCCTGTAAGTTAAGCCTAGATAAATTAGAAAATGGATATCTAAACTCTTAAATGTTTCAAAAAAATGGCAGCATGAAATCCACTAAAATTAGAATTAGGAAGTCAGGTAATAATTAAAAATCTGAAACATTACTAAACTTGGAGATGTATATCAAAAGAAGGAAATTTCAAGGATTTAAAAAGCAAATACTGGCCTGATAAAGCTGTGGAAAAAGGGCAAACAATATTTGGTTAGATTGTTTCAGGAACACGAGAAGACAAATCTCACTGACTTTCCCTAGCGTAACGCAAGCAATGAACAAAAAGCCATTGAATGTTTATATCTCACTCTCATTTCAAGAAATGCATCAAACTGGAAATCTTCTTCACCACCAGGACTGAAGGCACCCTCCAAGCTTGATGTCTCTTCATCAGCACTGCTCGGTTGAGATGTACGACAAAACTTCGATGAAGGTACTTTCTTTGTTGTGCCATTGTTTCGAAAAGCGTTAGCAAAATTAAGAAGTGCTTTTCCGGCCTAAAATAGTGAAATATCACATACTGTTAACCATATTTTTTGTTAAGAAATGAAAACGAAAAGCGTAGTTAGTTTCTTCCATAAAAGCCATGTATGACTGAATTCAGTACGATCGAGTCATTGTCACAGACAACCAAAATTTTACGAATTGATCAGACACTTCTGGTATTGTTGTCTTCTCAGATGGAAATGTAATTATCAAAGAGAAAAAATACAAAAATAATTGCGAACGAATAGCCCCCCAAAGATTTTGCTAAGAGCAAACATGAGGAATAGACAAGGAATGCGATATAAGAGTAACTTACTGCTTCTGGGACTTGACAACGGAAAACATGGCATTGATGTATGGCAACATCCGTAGGTGTCGCATTTTTCTGTGTAAAAGAGAGTGCGAAACACTCACGTTCCGCTGAATCCAACTGACCACGGGCACAAAATTTGATTCGATGAACTGGAAAACTGACCATTTCGGATTTGGTTGTACCATCACACATTCTACAAACAAGAGTTTGTTGCAGCACGCATGCATATATGTTAGTGGATGAAGCAGTAAAGTTGAAATTTAACGCAAACAAGCATAACATGCATTCCCTGCAATATGCAACGTCCATTCCTTCTTTGAGCGATCATATGAAGCTGAGTACTTGTTCCGAAAAAGCTTATCACATTTGGCCTTTTATTCGAAAAGGATATACAGGATGTCGCATATTGGTTAAGGATTTATTTGATAAACAGGATTATCTCATTCTAGTCACCAAGCAAGAACGTAAAGACATTACCACCGTTGCATTACAACGGCTTATTCAAATTGAATTTCAGAAAATATTTCTGAACTGTTAATATAATTTCGAATTAATAGAATAATAAGAACCAATTATAAACTATGTTTAGTTAATTATGGCTTGAGAAATAACAGATAAAATTACTGAAATCAATATATGAGAGAAGAAAAATAAAAAAAAAAACGATTATGGAAGTAAAACTCCAAACAAAAAACACCACTGTTAATGTTTTCAGTGAAAAAGTATTAATACAAGAAATGGCACTCCCTATTCCCTTATCAAAGTATTTCATGTATTGTAGAGATATCACAGAAAATGAATACAAACCGAACTATGCCAGAGGATGATTCGGGAATAAATAATATTACATCTATCGGCTTCTCCGAACGTTCCTTATTTAACAGCTGCATTATTTTCAGAATTTCAGTCTCATTACTCGGGTTTTCAATTTTTGCACAACCCAAATATGATATCTGAAATTAGTAAAGTCATATTAAATTGCATAAAGTAAATAGTAAAAAATTAAACTTAAATACAAACAAAACTGTGCACTAAAAAAACTAAAAAAAAGATTAAGAAACTTCGAAGAAAAGTTAAAACAGGAACAAAATCAAAAAGACCAAAAAAATGGGAAGGAAGATTGGGAATAATGAGAAATAATGCGGAATTTTCGAAAATCAGCTAGCAAATAAATTACTAGCAATAAACAAACTAGCAACAAACGAGCAATAAATCACAGTACACTGTTCACTGATCCTCAATTTTCACCTAACCTCAAGATCAGCAAAAGTCAAAATCAGCGGGTTTTTCATCTAACCTCAAGATCAAAATCAGCTGTTTGCAGTGATATCTTGCTCAAGATCAGCAAGATATCACTGCAAACATATAATATTTGACTCACACCACTCGATATTAATTCCTCAATTTAATATTAAATGGATAATGCAATGCTTTAATTTGTTAATTAGTAGACAGTTCCCTAATTGCCTAGTAAGCAGATAGTTATTCATTGAATAAATAAATATTCAATAAATAAATCTATGCCTGATATTCATTGAATAAATATATGCTTGATAAACAACCAAACAATACTTTACTGCCATACTAAATATATAAGCAATATAAGTTGCTTGTTTTATATGTATAATACTTTTATTTATATCTATATTAAAAATTAAAAGATATCTACCTACCTGTTCCATAGTAGCAGCCGTAACAGGATCGAGCTGACGTGATACTAATAGCTCTGCCTTGCTGTTATCAACACGGGCTGTTGTTGTTTGTTCTGGTAAAAGTGAAGCTGCCAGTTTGCACCGAAAACAAAAGAAAAAGAAAATCATTTAAATGTACCAAATAACACATATGACGTTTATGTCTGCGAATGTTAACACTTCCTTGACAGGTGAAACGAAATAACTAAGGTATGAAACAAAAGGCGAAAACATTTATTAGATATTTTGTTGAAATTATCAAACTGATCCGAATAATGAGTTTTACTTTGTTATCTTAGCATATTTTATGTTACATTATATCAATTCTCAACAATTATCAGATAATTTCCACTGAAAAGCAAAACAAAGGTGAGTTACAGTGGCAGCATATCAAGTATATCATTTTCAACAACTTATTAAAAGCAATAAATAAATAATGATAAGAAGATAACGACTAAGAAATGCTTAGTATCAGTAAATGATAATAATAACACCTTACAGTGATTATAAAAATGGACGGACCAATGTAATGATCGTTGGTCTTTGTTCCAATTCGACAAAATAAAAGCAAAAAAAAAGTGTTCACATATCTTAACAATATGAAAATATGGCAGGTGAACCATTACGAGCAAAAAATGAAACAAACAAGAAAGATTTAACATTCGAAGAATTAGTTATTAACTGTGAAAACTAAATGAACAAACTATGATGTCCCAAATCTTTCAGGCTTATGTCACTTTTTACAAAGCTATTGCTTACTAATCAAATTACTCCTTTTACCTTAAAAAACTATTACAAAAAAGTATAAAAACATATAAAAACACACAGGAAGATAGATGAATGCATGCATATTTCAAACATGTAAAAAGAATTGTTGGTATCTTCCAGTTCTAATAAACTTACATACTCATCTATACTAACACACAAATACACGAACTGATATATATAAACGTGTCACATACTTGCCTATATTGTCACATACATACACAAATAAAATGAATGCATAGCCATAACTGTGATAAATAAACTGGCTAACGAGTGAAATTAATTGAGAGCAATATGCATATACCTATACTCTCATAAACGTACACGTGAATAGATTGATGAATGGTTGAAATATACGTATTGTTGACAGATATTAAGTGACAGAGACGTGGACATGCTGCAATAGCACAATGCACGTGCGTGCGTGTTTGTGCATAGCCAAAATGGCATCGATTCATTTGCAGCCCTTGCAGAGGAATGTGTGCGCTTCATATTTGGATGCCATTCGCTGCATTTTTCTCACACACTGCGCCACGTTGCATCCGGCTACGCTTCATTGCATTGCATGTCGCATGTCGCTATATTTCACTCTTCTGCATTGCATTGCATGTCACTATACTTCACTCTTCTACATTACATTGCATGCATGTCGCATGTTGCTGCACTTCACTTCCCTACATCTATGTATCTTTATTTGTCCACATTACATTCGATTTCAATTGCATGAATTATACGTGACGTGTTCACGCTAGATTACTTTATATAAGATCACGTTTGCTACATCTCATATGTAGTGACTTCTTATTGTGGATGCATGAGAGTATCATTCAAAACATTCTCACCAGGGTCATTCCATAAGGTCAACGAATGCTAACCTTCTGAGAGTACCATAAATATTTGAAAAATCGATCATTCGAATGAACATTATTGTACAGTATAATTATTCGGAAGCTCATCCTGCTATCACTATTGAGTGGAGCAAAATAATCTACTAATATATTACTTAAACATATACTTAGATATCCGTTCATTCGAGATTTTCATCAAATATTTAAATCTTTGTTCACTCAAAAACGTATACATATAAGCATTCGAAGACATTTTATCAAAATATCGAGCAAAGATGGAGAAATCTATAATCTCGAGTTTGTATTTTCTGGGCATTCATAATTCCTGGATCTATATTCTTGGGACTATCTATTGTAATATATTTAAAGATATATCATTGTATTCATATTTTCATATGTTATAATAACATATTTCAAGATGGTGAAAATAATTTTTTTTTCCCTCTCATTTGCAACGACAGTGACACATAAAGACAAAAATACATTGCATTTGAAGAAAATGGTATTCGATTAAATTAGTACAAATTGCTCCGAGCAATGACAAAAATATCTGAATTTAGGAGCAGTCAATCAATAATGTTTTACTCATTTCATGAATTATTCAGTAGTTAAGTATCACGGAATATCTGGGCAAATTCGATGATAATTTTAATAAAATGCATACATTTTCACTTCGAAAGACATAAATGCAGGATAATACAGTAGGTTAGAGTCAGTAATATTTCAGATGAAGTAAGCGTATTTGTTCCATAAGTTAAAAGTAAGAAGCATTTCACATACTTGACATTGGAAAGTAGTAAAACTAAAGTCGAATAACTGAAAACTTTCCCCTGAAATATACTAATTTCTCTTTGGCAACAATTACAGCTCTCTTAGAAAATCGAAAAGTTAATTTAAGGCTTAAAAGTATAAAAGTAACAAAATATCACGGAAGTCAACAAAACGTCACGAAAGATGTCTTAAAAGTACTAATACTCTTTGTCTTAACTTTCTTTCACTTTATCTTGACATAATATGTTAACTTTTACATCCCTGTCATAGCAAAGAAAACATGGTTTAACCAGCTCCAGTATAAATGGAGCAAACATAAACATAAACAGTACAGGTCAAGAGCTAACAATAACTTATCAGTAAATCTTGATATGAAAAAGAAGAAATTATGATTGCGACAACAGCCGAACATTTACTTCTTCCTCTTCGCTGTCTTTTTTTGCCTTTTATTTTCAGTCAGTACATCTATTCGCTTTTTCACGCTTTTCATAGCATTTCTCGCACCATCGATCGCTTTCAGTGCAATTAATGACTTAAAATAGCAACAGTAAACAGAAATTAGGATCAATTACTAATATTTTACAAGCCAATTTCAAGTTCAACCTGCGGTAATTGAACATGATAAGCTTCTAGTAGTGTAGCGGAACTTTTGACTCGAAAAACTTTTCCTTTTGAAGGCCTATATAACAGGTGGAAACGACACAGTTTGGTGGTTAAGGTCATAAGATTCCTTTAAGAATTTTTTTTTGAAATGTAGCCGAAAAAGGTACTCAATTTTGTAAAAGAAAGAAACAAGCCGAACCATCGTAGATGCTCTTCGTTGAGCCAGAAGCCGTAAGAAGTCTTCAACTGTCCATTCCTTTTCATCTTTGCCTAAACGTGCAAAGTAGCAAACGTCCTTCCGTTTTGTATGCTCTACTCTGAAATTCCAATCATTTTAAAAATTCGAAAACCTCATTTCATTTTTTGCATATCCCTAATTCCTCCAATTTTCTAATTCCTTTAATTTCTCTAATTCGTCATGTCGCCCCTCCCTTAAAAAAAAAGAAAAAGAAAAAGACGACAGTTGAAAAATTGCAACATTTAAATTCAAGGAATAAGAAAGCTAAATTATAAAGATTAATCAAAATGAGTTACTAATCCAATCTATGACTCGGTTTAATTAAAAGAAGCAAATTTCGTCAATAAAAACTAGACTGCAATACTCAGTGAGCTTGGCTTCAGCATTATTATTGCACAAATGACTTACAAAGGATCATCACTATCTTCCCATCCGGTCAAACTTCTAAGGCAAAATGGACAACTGACATTATCAGCATTATCGCTATCTGGATCGAAGAAGAAGCCTGCCTGAGCCATCTGAAATGCCAAGATTTATAATCAAACATAATTACAAAAAGCAAATTTTACCAATCATAACGATGAAAGATGAAATGATTGACCTGAAATGCAAATAATAATATTCTAAAAATCAAGTAAATTAATTTATAATATGATTATAAAAAAAAATTTGAAATGTAACCTTTTCCGGAGATAAATTAACGGATTGATGATGAGGCCAAGCATTTTTTGTAAATGATTTCAATCGATTATTATAAAAGATATGCTCGGTGTAAGCGTCACAATTTAGCAAATCAACAACTGTTGCCATATTTGATAATCTAATTGATATCTCTACAATACTATAATATCATTTTGGCTAGAATATTCGCAATTCTTAATTAGCGAAAGACAAAAACTACCAAATTACCATTAAATTACCATTACACTTACCAAATTTACGACACCTATTTTTTCAACAAAACTGCTTATCAAAATTATCCATTTTCTAATTAACATTAATATTAATATTAATGTTAATATTATTAATGTTAATATTAATACATTATTAATATTAATGTTAATAACATATTAATATTAATGTTAATATTAATACATTAATATTAATATTAATATTAACATTAATATTAATATTAATAATAACAATGATAACAATAGCAATAATAACAATAATAATAATAATAATAATAATAATAATAATAATAATAATAATAATAATAATAATAATAATAATAATAATAATAATAATAATAATAATAATAATAATAATAATAATAATAATAATAATAATAATAATAATAATAATAATAATAATAATAATAATAATAATAATAATAATATNNNTATATATA